>NC_036850.1:17919579-17932350 GCF_002910315.2 Salvelinus sp. IW2-2015
TGTGTCATTCCCCCCCCCCCCCCCCACACACACACACTCACACTCACACTCACACATGCACACACACTCACGCACACACGCACACACGCAACACACACACACACACACACACACACACACACACACACACACCACACACACACACACACACACACACACACACACACACACACACACACTGGCAGACGCATGCACACTCGCTTGCTGTCACACTCATTTTGATGTTAATTAATGACATCACCTCAGAGTGCGAGGTTGACAGGGGGAAGATGGGGAGGGGGGTGGGATGCGTTGTTTTGCCGAGCGGACCGTGGGAACAGGGGGCTCTCCAGGGTGGCGAGTCAGGGCTCCAACAATACACACGCACACAAAAAAGGAGACCATTGTTTGCTCAAATAAAGAAATCCCCACTGAACCATTGTTAACAAGCAAGGCAGAAAAATGGACCAAAATACAGAGTTATGTGAGTGAGAGCTGGCCTGTCACATCATGTCAGAGCCTCACAAAACCTGATCTCAACACACTGCCCTGCCTGACCACTGAGAGACACTGTGCTCCGTGACTGTGAGAGACTGTGTGTGTACTCCTGATGTAACTCAGAGTTTTCCCTCCAATGTCTCGAAAGAGAGGGAGTGATCTTGTTTTTTTATGAACGGCCGTGTGTGTGTGTGTTTGTGCGTGTGAGTGTGTGTGTGTGTGACAGAGACAGAGACACAGTATTTGTGTGTGTGCTTCTATGCATTTGTTTCTTCATAATATGTGTATTGGCAGGTGTATGAACACGGTCTGAACATACAGTAATAACACAGCTGCCTGGCCATTAGCCGCTTTCTCTGTGCTATGATCTCTACTCATTACCATATGCTTTGTGAAAATGGATGGAGTATATGTCCTGTTTCCACTCCTTCAGAAAAACGTAACCTATATTGGACATCTCTGGTGGCTTAAATGCTGCAGTGTTCTAGAATGTGTGCGACGTCACGTAACCCAAACCTTTTCGAGTTCTTTTAGTCACGTTGTATTGTTTAGCCGAGGAGGCCATTCTAAGCAGGCTGCCCTCCCTCTTTGTGCCATGAGCAGGGGAACCAGATTATTGTTGATCAAATTTGCAGCCACATGAGTGCATGGGAGTCCACCTCATCAAAGTCCACACAGATAATTGCTACCATTTGATCTCCACTCCCTCTAAGGACATTCAGTGTTAATTAGGAGCTCTGATTGGGGCAGAATGAGGCGAGAAATGAGGGGAATGTTTGTGCTTTGTTGTCCAGCACAAAGCTCTCTTCTCTGGGTTTACCCTGCTCTGCTGGGCCGAGGTGGACAGAGGTCCTAGATCCTGAGTGGCTCCTTGTTTCCAGGACCAGGCCCGTCTCTGTCTCTGGGAGAATGCTGCTCATCTGCCCCTCATCCTCCAAGCTCATCAAGGCATCCCAATGAGCTGAAACAATTAGCTGCATTGAGGGGAAGAGATGGACAAATGAAGGCCCTTTCCTCTGATTGCTAGTGTTGGGGCCACAGGAAACATCTTCACAGACCCCTTGTTGTTAAACTCATCATGGCAGCCAGGCATGCTACCTTTGGATCCTTTGGATGGGAAGCCGGATATTTTAATTGGGTTTTATGTGTTTTTGTGTGTGTGTGTATGTGCACGTGTGTTTGTTTGTGCGTGTCTGCTTGTGTGTGCGTGCTGGTGCCTGTGGTGTGTGCTTGCGTGTGTGCTTGTGTGCTTGTGTGTGTGTGTGTGTGTGTGTGTGTGTGTGTGTGTGTGTGTGTGTGTGTGTGTGTGTGTGTGCACCACAGAGAAGGAGCATAAATTAGCATGTCTATGTGCATGCCGACTTGCATTAAAGTATGTGTAGTAATCAACACAACAAAACAATCTAACATTAATATCACTTTAATATCACTTTTAAGTTCAAGATACAGTACATACGTAATGTATTGGCATGGGACTGAGTCAATGGAAAAGCATCCAATTTGTGGAAAATTTTACCACTTACAAAATCGAGGTTTTGCCAATTATTCAGAACATTATTCAGAACATGGAGATCAGAATGCTGAGTTGAATTCTCTTTCCTACACCAGGGCCCGTATCCACAAAGCATCTCAGAGTATGAGTGCTGATCTGGAGTCGGTTTTGCTTTTTAGAACAAAATGAATAATATTATATGGACAGATACTAGATCAGCGCTTATACTCTAAGACGCTTTGTAGATATGGACCCAGATCTTACTTTTCATAGTGTGAAAATAAATCTCAAGGCACTGTTTCAACTAATGTTAAACCTCTTGCGTTTACAGTTGTAATGGATAACATGTCTTCTTGACAGCTTATTATCTTTGAAACATTTAATTGATATATATATACAGTACCAGTCAAAAGTTTGGACACACCTACTAATTTCAGGGTTTTTCTTTATTTTTACTAATTTCTACATTGTAGAATAATAGTGAAGACATCAAAACTATGAAATACCACATATGGAATCATGTAGTAACAAAAAGTGTTAAACAAATCAAAATATATTTTATATTTGAGATTCTTCAAAGTAGCCACCATTTGCCATGATGACAGATTTGCACACTCTTGGCATTCTCTCAACCAGCTTTACCTGGAATGCTTTTCCAACTTGAAGGAGTCCCACATATGCTGAGCACATGTTGGCTGCTTTTCCTTCACTCTGCGGGCCAACTCATCCCAAACCATCTCAATTGGGTTGAGGTTGGGTGATTGTGGAGGCCAGGTCATCTGATGCAGCACTCCACCACTCTCCTTGGTCAAATAACCCTTACACAGCCTGGAGGTGTGTTAGGTCATTGTCCTGTTGAAAAACAAATGGTAGTCCCACTATGCGCAAACCAGATGGGATGGTTTATTACTGCAGAATGCTGTGGTAGCCATGCTGGTTAAGTGTGGCTTGAATTATAAATAAATCACTGACAGTGTCACTAGCAAAGCACCCCCACACCATCACACCTCCTCCTCCATGCTTCACAGTGGGAACCACACATGGAGAGATCATCCGTTCACCTACCCTGCGTCTCAATAAGACATAACGGTTGGAACCACCATTTCTAATTTGGACTCGTCAGACCAAAGGAAAGATTTCCACCAATCAAATGTATATTGCTCATCTTTCTTGGCCCAAGCAAGTATCTTCTTCTTATTGGTATCCTTTAGTAGGGGTTTCTTTGCAGCAATTCGACCATGAAAGCCTGATATACACAGACTCCTCTGTTGATGTTGAGATGTGTCTGTTACTTGAACTCTGTGAAGCATTTATTTGGGTTGCAATTTCTGAGGCTGGTAACTCTAATGAACTTATCCTCTTATTCCTTTCCTGTGGCGGTCCTCATGAGAGCCAGTTTCATCATAGCGCTTGACGGTTTTTGCGACTGCACTTGAAGAAACTTTCACAGTTCTTGAAATTTTCCAGATTGATAGACCTTCATGTCTTAAAGTAATGATGGACTGTCATTTCTCTTTGCTTATTTGAGCTGTTCTTGCCATAATATGGACAGTCTTTTACCAAATAGGGCTATTTTCTGTATACCACCCCTACCTTGTGAAAACTGATTGGCTCAAACACTTTAACTTCTTATGGCTGCAGGGGCAGTATTGAGTAGCTTGGATGAAAGGTGCACAGAGGTGCCCAGAGTAAACGGCCTGCTCCTCAGTGATAGTTGCTAATATATGCATATTATTATTAGTATTGGATAGAAAACACTCGGAAGTTTCTAAAACTGTTTGAAWTATGTCTGAGGCTGGTAGATTTTCAACCAAGCTCCCATTGAAATTACAGCGCGATATGGATGAGTTTTCACTTCCTACGGCTTCCACTAGATGTCAACGGTCAATAGAACTTTGTCTGATGACTCTACTGTGASGGGGGGCCGAATGAGACAGGAATGAGTAACCACTGCCATGAGGTGACCATGCTTTGACCACGCGCGTTCACGTGAGAGGCAGCTCCGTTCCATCGCTCATCTGAAGTCAATGTAATTCTCCGGTTGGAACGTTATTCAAGATGTATGTTAACAACATTTTAAAGATTGATTCAATACATCGTTTGACATGTTTCTACTGACTGTTACGGGAACTTTTTGACATTTCGGCACGTTTTAGTGAACGCGCTTCGTGACTTTGGAATTGTTTACCAAACGGGCTAACCAAAGTAGCTAATTGGACATAAATAACGGACATTATCGAACAAATGAAGCATTTATTGTGGACCTGGGATTCCTGGGAGTGCATTCTGATGAAGATCATCAAAGGTAAGGGAATATTTATCATGTAATTTCTGGTTTCTRTTGACTCCAACATGGCGGCTAATTTGACTATTGTTCTGAGCTCCGTCTCAGATTATTGCATGGTTTGCTTATTCCGTAAAGTTTTTTTAAAAATCTGACACAGTGGTTGCATTAAGGAGAGGTATATCTATAATTCCATGTGTATAACTTGTATTATCATCTACATTTATGATGAGTATTTCTGTTGAAACGATGTGGCTAAGCACTATCACTGGATGTTTTTGGAACTAGTGAATGTAACGCGCCAATGTAAACTCAGATTTTTTTTATATAAATATGAACCTTATCAAACAAAACATGCATGTATTGTGTAACATGAAGTCCTATGAGTGTCAKCTGATGAAGATCATCAAAGGTTAGTGATTAATTTTAGCTATATTTCTGCTTTTTGTGACTGCTATCTTTCGCTGGAAAAATGACTGTSCTTATTGTGGTTTGGTGTGACCTAACATAATCGTTTGTAGTGCTTTTGCTGAAAAGCATATTTGAAATCGGACACTTTGGTGGGATTAACAACAAGATTAGCTTTAAAATGGTATAAGAAACATGTATGTCTGAGGAATTTTAATTACGAGATTTCTGTTGTTTTGAATTTGGCGCCCTGCACTTTCACTGGCTGTTGTCATATCATCCCGTTACCGGGATTGCAGCCATAAGAATTAAGAAGGAAAGGAAATTTAACAAGGCACACCTGTTAATTGAAATGCATTCCAGGTGACTACCTCATGAAGCTGGTTGAGAGAATGCCAAGAGTGTGCAAAAGCTGTCATCAAGGCAAAAGGTGGCTACTTAGAAGAAGAAACATATATTTCTATTTATTTTACACTTTTTTGGTTACTACTTGATTCCATATGTGTTATTTCATAGTTTTGGTGTCTTCACTATTATTCTGCAATGTAGACAATAGTAAAAATAAAGAAAAACCCTTGAATGAGTTAGTGTGTCCAMATTTTTTAATGGTACTATATTTATATATTTATATTTATATCATTTATATATTTCGTACTTTATACAGTAGCTATACAAAAATATCATATTTGAATTATGATTACTTACTGTATATACTTTGTTTGTTTTGTCAGCAAAGCAACTTTTCTCTAGCACACTAGTGATATCACTGTGAGAGATTTGATTTGGTTAAAACAAATGAGGAACAGAATTTGTTGGGGAAATATGAACAGTGTGTAGTATTTATTCAACCTTCATTTAGCAAGGTACTGTAGGTCACTGACAGTAAAATTATTATTTACAATAATGACATGGTGGTGTTGTACAGTTCAAAGGGAAACATAGCATGTTGCTACCTCATAGTCCAACTGAGATATATGAATAGATTTAATATCAAATCACATTTTGCGCCAAATACAAATACTTACCGTGAAGTGCTTACTTACAAGCCCTTAACCAACAATGCAGTTTTAAGAAAGTTTTAAGAAAGTATTTACTAAATAACATTTTAAAAATAACAATAATGAGGCTATATACAGGGGGGGGGGGGGGGTTGTTATGGAGCCTTTTTTTGAACCTAGAATAAACTGGATATGTGATAGTTCTCCATACGAGAGGTATAGTTACAGTACAGTTGACATGCTGAGTTCCACAGTGCAAGGCTGAGACAGAGGCCCGCGTTACCAGCAGATGGTGCCAATGTGGCATAGACTGGCACAGTATAGACTGGCGGCGATAGGGGCATCTGATCTTCACCCACTGGGTTTACCATGCAGCCTCTGTTCTCTGTGGGAAACACAATACCTTATATAGTCATCTATATTACACTTACATGGACTTTCTGCAGGCACGGGTGTGTATGTGGGGGGTAGGCCTGGAAAAATCAGGTTTGTAACGTGCTCTAGAGTTTAATGGCCCATATGGTTAACAGTGTGCAGGCACATATAGATTGTACATACATAATTGAATTCATGTTCATTTGAAAATGATCACAATATTTCTAAGTTGTTTTGAGCGGCAGACATGAAATGGATTTGGAATGGCACTTTGCACGAGTTGATGCTGAGGTGATACAAGCTGCAATAATGAATATGTTTGTACATTGTTGCAATCATTTGAAAAGGTCAAGAGTTTACAGAAAATTGATACCACATTGGAGCTCCAGAGAGATTTGAACATAACAATGCCATTACAACAGAGTGAAAGACATGACATAAATAGGTAACATACAGAATATGTTTTTTCTCAAGAGAAACGGCAATGTCTTGTTTGAGTTGTGGTTGACATGTGGAATCATGTATGTTTGACTGAAATGTGATGAATAAAAAAAACGCATCACTTCACTTGGACATAACCCACACATAGGCTTAACTGGGCAGTCACCAAGATGGCAGTGAGTGGGCAACATTATTGAGTCCTTCCCACTACACAGGAACTGTATCAATCACTCAGAGAGACCCAAACGGAAGAGCTTAGCACATTTCTCCCTCTTTCTTTTCCGCTTTTCACAATAAACAAAAGGGGGATAGAACCAGAACCAGTGTACAGATCCAGGGCTCTAGTAGGGCCGGCAGTAATGGTGGTGTTGGTCTTGGCTACTTCCCCCATGGTCTGTTCTGTCTCCATTAACATTCTGAGGCTGTGCCACTTGGAGCACCAGGCTCCGAAAGAGAGCGCTTAGACTCTCTCTCTCTGACTAGGAGACAGCTAGGACAATAACTCTACTGCTGTCTCTTATACACATCTAGATGTGTATAAGAGACAGGAGTTAGTGTGTCCACATTTTTTAATGGTACTATATTTATATATTTATATTTATATCATTTATATATTTCGTACTTTATACAGTAGCTATACAAANAGTCTTATAGCTTGGGGGTAGAAGCTGTTAAGGAGCCTTTTTTGACCTAGAATAGACTGCTGAACAATAGAGTTCTCCATACGAGAAGTATAGTTACAGTACAGTTGACATGCTGAGTTCCACAGTGCAAGGCTGAGACAGAGGCCCGCGTTACCAGTAGATGGTGCCAACGTGGCATAGACTGGCACAGTGAAGCCTGGCAGCGATTTGGGCATCTGATCTTCACCCAATGGGTTTACCATGCAGCCTCTGTTCTCTGTGGGAAACACAATACCTTATATAGTCATCTATATTACCCTTACATTACACTTACATTGACTTTCTGCAAGCACGGGTGTGTATGTGGGGGGTAGGCCTGGACAAATCTGGTTTGTAATGTGCTCTCGTGTTTAATGGCTCATATAGTTAACAGTGTGCATGCACATATAGATTGTACAAACATAATTGAATTCATGTTCATTTGGAAATGATCCCAATATTTCTAAGTTGTTTTGAGCGGCAGACTTGAAATGGATTTGGAATGGCACTTTGCATGAGTTGATGCTGAGGCATTACAAGCTGCTATAATGATTATGTTTGTACATTGTTGCAATCATTTGAAAAGGTCAAGAGTTTAAGAAAATTGATACCACATTGGAACTCCACAGGATCAACAGAGATTTCAACATAACAATGCCATTACAATAGAGTGAAAGAAGTTACATAAATAGGTAACATACAGAAGATTTTTTCTCTCAAGAGAAATGGCAATGTCTTGTTTGAGTTAAGGTTGACATATATAATTATATATGTTTGACTGAGATGTGATGAATTWAAAAAACGCATCACTTCACTTGGACATAACCCACACATAGGCTTAACTGGCCAGTCACCAAGATGGCAGTGAGTGGGCAACATTATTGAGTCCTTCCTACTACACAGGAACTGTATCAATCACTCAGAGAGACCCAAACGGAAGAGCTTAGCACATTTCTCCCTCTTTCTTTTCYGCTTTTCACAATAAACAAAAGGGGGATAGAACCAGAACCAGTGYACAGATCCAGGGCTCTAGTAGGGCCGGCAGTAATGGTGGTGTTGGTCTTGGCTACTTCCCCCATGGTCTGTTCTGTCTCCATTAACATTCTGAGGCTGTGCCACTTGGAGCACCAGGCTCCGAAAGAGAGCGCTTAGACTCTCTCTCTCTGACTAGGAGACAGCTAGGACAATAACTCTACTGTGTGACTTCCTACTCTCTATATATTCAAAGTCCCCCCTACAAATATACACAYTGCACCACCGCCATGAATGGACCCCACTGTTAACTAATCCTACAGTGAGTGGCCATGATTAAATATAGGCCTCTGTGTTATTTTTGATCATTTATTGGGCTTAATGAATGTGATGTGTTCAATGTCCATTCTAGAGCAGAGTCTCGCGTTCAGATGACATAATACACATAAGTCGATCATCTAAATACACGGGCTCTATGCTTTCATGGAGAAGTCAAAACACAGGACAAAACCTCAACTGAGGTTCAAACGGAATTCCCATCCGCTTCCGGGCCTACTTACTAATGAGCATTGATTACAGGATGCCACTAGATGCCGCACTCTTAGCAGCTCCTTTTCCCTTATGGGATGTAGTACAGTAATTCCACTTAGGACAGTCATTGTGATAAAATAGCCTAAAACATAGTCCCTGTTGTTTTAGAAAATGGTATAGAAGAAAAGCTACATTTATTTGGATGTATTTCAGTGTCTTAAAAAAGACCCTTTGAGAAGAAAATATGAATTAAATAAATACATCAAATGTTGCATTTATAAGGACCAAACGTTTTCTATAAATTGATATATGTCACTTAATAGATCGAAATAATAGTAGAGATTTAGTTTAACTAGATATACTTAATACAAACACATTATGAAAATAATCTCAATAGGCTATTTGATGAAAACATCTGAAAGGTGGTTACAATAAAAGATTACGAGGAGAAGTCAAATAGTATTTACCATAAGTATAATATAGCCTTTAAAATGTATAGGCTACTATTAACACAAAGGTAATCAGCACACATTTATAAATGCTTACACACCCCATATAAGTTGTAATATTGCCTATTGGGCTACAGTGGCATGCAAATATGCCTAGAAAAAAAAACATTTCATAGACATTTTTGAAAAATAGAGAAACAAAGGTTACAGTAAGTATGAATTTATGATAGTGTGGTTTATAACCCCCCTGTCTATCCTACGAGACTCGCCTGATGACAATTAAAGATAAAAAATCGATAATTATACAACTCTGAAGAGGAAAGTTGAATATAATTTCCACTCCTCTAAAATATAATTTGAAATATTTTTGAGGGACTATCCCGATTAATCTCAAATCAAAAATTGGCCTATAAAATATTATAAATTACGTTCTGATGAAATCAAATCTGTAACTGAGATATAATAGAGAAATGCATGATTGAACTATAAAAACATATTTCCTGCTATGAAGCTATGTCAATCCCTTTTGTTTCAAAGGGGCTGACATGAACAGTGGAAGTCACTTTTATCCGCAGCATAATTTGCAAGAAATGTGCTTGATCGAAATGTTTTATTGTCAATTTGTTTGTCGTGGTCTTTGTGCAAGAGGACTTAAAACTATACAATTGAAAAGCTATAAGCATCGTAGTAGCATATCAAATGCATCACATAGTTAAAATAATGTCTTCATTTTTCCATGGACCAGATCAGGTAGGCTACAGACTACTACTGTAGCTGGCAACCACACCCCTGAAGTATGGTCAGCACATTCTTTTGAAAACTTATTAAAACGTTATTTTATTACAGTAACTTTACTTTAGTGTTTGAAGAAGTTCTGCAACTACAACTGCTACAATAACACATGCATAAAATGATAAATAAGATAGAGTTTTTACTATGAGATTTCTGATGTCACAACTAGAAACGCTGAAACTATGAAGCTCTGAAACGTATCGAAATGTATCAATGCTGAAACAATAAGCAGCCCTCTGGACCGGAGCCTAATCAAAGCGAGCCAAGAATAGAGACACCATTTAGACGCCATCTATTCAGACATTTAAGTCATGATTTTCCATAATAGCTCAAACTTTAAAGCTCTTTATCAGATGTCGTTGGTCTTTATAGCATTGTATTGGAAGCAGTTGGGTTTTATCATATTGACACAGTTGAGTTCATTTCATTTGGAGATTAGAGTATTTCTCTGTCCGCCACGGGCTCTGTGAGTTAGCTCACTCAACATGCCCTGCTTAGCCTACCGATTTGCTCTGTTCTCTAAACACTATTCATTAAGCCTACAATATGTGGCCTCTCTATAAGCGGATATATTTTCACCTGATCTGTAGGCTATTTATTATCGAGCATACCAAGGTTTTCTAATGCATGCATAAAGCTATTACAGCAGTGTGCATTAATGTGCTGGTTATTAATTGCCCAACAAATAAGTTCAGAATACATTAGATATCTTATCGAATGTAGCCTTCAGTAGCCCTACTGGAGCACTTGGGGATAAGTTAAGGGTATGGGACGTTATTCATCCCATACTTGGATTGATGAGGAGCACTTATTTTACAACACGATAACACCTATTGTTAACAGGGCTATGCCCACGAAGAATTCAAACATCATTCAAACATCTTGAAATTAGAGAGCACGAGTACTGCTCTTCTACTTTAGGTCGACACTACATTAGTGCCACTCTACGCTCGTTTGTCAGAGTAGGCCTACTTGGCACCATGTATGAGGCCGATCGCATGTTACTACGACCACGACGAAGGGCACATTCAGAAAACACTTACAAGCTATGTATCATCAATGGAGTGATCGAATTCGTCTTTGTTTCACACGTGYAATATATGGRTCGCTCTCCTTGGTCTTTMACCTTTTTAGTTTTTGTTGAAAAGTGTTTCATGTCTTGAGTCTAATCGGGCCACCATCGTGCTTTAAGGAGTTAAATATGTTTCTGCCTTCGCTGTAACTAGGTCTATAGTTGGAGAAATTGTGGTTGTTAGAAAACAGTGGTAATTACTTAGCCACGACACGCCACGACATGCTCATACATGCGTGTAGTCACATTGTTCAGCACCTTGTACCCTGGACAGCGACCAACTAGATTTGCTCTGCATAGCAGGTCTCTCTCTCGCTCTCTCTGTTCAAAATTATATTGAACGTTATTTCATATAGCTTATCACACATATATCATGCAAGTACAATATGTAGCAAATTATCTAGTTAGACAAGTGAGATTTCATTGCTGATAAAAATACAGTTGTATTTTTCTCAGCATCTTGAAAACAGAAACAGTGGCCTATACTAGTAATAAGAATTGTATACTAAAAGGACGATCATGCGTCATAAATCAACAGAATAAAATACTTTGTGGAGGTGTTATAGACTACTATTTGCAAATAGGCTGACATTTTATAAATTACTTTATGCTGTTGTACTGATCAAAATGCTAGTTGGGAGCATAATGGCCATGTGTCTATCCCTCTTGACAAAGAGAAGGCTTTTAAACCTGGACACTTGCCAAACGTCACACCTTCCCGCCTGCCCAGGGTGCATTAACAGTATAGCTGGCAGTGGTGAAGGAGTAATTATGTTTAATTACGTTTAACACTATGTAGTTAACGCTGTAGCAGCGGCAGTGAGAGCATTTATAAAATGAAATTACATAAAATAACTTGTATTTTAATAAAGCTATTTAAAGATGAATTGATGTTGGGCACAATGCTTTACGCGGATACAGGGGCAGTGTCATATCCAGATTAAATCATGTTTCATATCTAATGTAGGCCTATTCCATCTCAGCGACACATACTCTGTCATAACTTTAACCTAATKGATGTGGCCAAAGTTGAACTCAATTTCCAGTTAAGTATGAACACATGTCCAACTCTATTTAGGCTTATTTAGTTTATTGTTTTAAGACATTCTGATATGGGGCACATTTTTGCTATCCTTCACATGAGCACTTCATGTTCATGACTGATATATGACTGGCTGACACTATTGGATATAATACGCACGAGCACCAATAATGATTTTGTGAGATATTTCTCGAGAATATGATTTAATAGAAAATTAAAAGGTTATCTTTTAAAAGTATTTTATAAGCTACATGTGCATCATTTGCTACTTTGCCAAAGGTCATTGCCAAAGTTCAAATAGGGCCAGTTCTTCAGCAATTTTAAACAGGGCGCTGTCCTTTCAGCTCTATACTACACAGAGCTACATGCATCAAAAGTCATTGCCTAGACGCTTGCCTTCGTTCAGGTTCTCGGTCCACTACCACAAAACCATGTGTTTAATTGGACTACAAACTGCTGCAGTCTGTAGAAATGCATCCTCTCTCCTGAGGAGGTCGCTTTTGCTCCTCTCCACTGAAATGCGCAAGTGTGTTTAGGATGCTTGCGTCGTTACTTCTGTCATAAAGATGCTGTTTGCACTTTCATGTTGAGACAGAGATATTGTTCCTATCGAATGGGATTGTAATACTGTTTTCAAAGAGTGAATAAAAATATGGATGAAATTGTCAAAAACGTCTCTCTCTCACTCCCACACGCACGTACACACACACGCACGAACACACACACACACACACTCTCTCTCTCTCTCTCGCTCTCTCTCTCTCTCTCTCTCTCTC
>NC_036850.1:17932450-17945790 GCF_002910315.2 Salvelinus sp. IW2-2015
GAGAGAGTCAGTTAGTCAATGAGTTCAGTTTTAGTCCAGAGTCAGTTAGTCCCAGAGTCAGTTTAGTCCCCAGAGTCCAGTTTTAGTCAGCAGGTGCAGTATAGTCAGAGAGTCCGTTTAGTCAGAGTCAGGTTAGTCAGAGTCTAGTTAGTTAGCGAGTTTATCGAGTCAGTAGTCAGTATAGATCTCAGTTAGTCAGAGTCAGTTAGTCGAATCAGTTAGTCAAGTCCAGTTAGTCAGAGTCGTTAGTCAGAGTCAGTTCTTCAGAGTCAGTTAGTCCAGAGGCAGTTAGGAGTCAGAGTCAACGTTAGTCAGGTTTTGGACTCTTGACCTAGGTGGAAGCTTCTGTGCAGGATCGCAGACTGCAGTGTGGGTCGACTCCAGCAAATGTCACAGCTGTCAATCACAGCACTAACCACCGCAGCTCTCTGAGGTTGCTCTGATTCAGTTATTATTTTGCCTAGATGTTTTCCCAACCATTTCCTCTCTACTGTGGCTTGATGCTTACTGTCTTCTTAAAGGTCAGACTGAAGGAGCCGGGGCTGTTTCTTCTTAAAGAGATGTGTCCTGTGTAGAGGGGTTCAACGATGGGGTATCACCCTCATAGTTCACAGTTTTCAATTCTTGTTGGGAAGTAAGTCAGTTAGGAAGATTTTTTTACTTTTAAAGTAGTGGCTTTCTTATTTTTGACTTGTAGTTCACCTGTGAAGATTTGGACAATGGTCATAGAGTAGGGTTGCTAAGATCATTTGAGACAAATTAGAGTGACATGACAAGCTAAACTCTTCTGTTGGTCATGGGTAGCTATATTAAAGGGCTGTTGGATTTAAATTAACAGATGCCAGTTTCTGACAACTTTTTAATGAGCGCGTTTTATTAACTTTTACAAGTACATTTTAAGGTATTCTGTCCACGTTCTGCTCCCGCTCTTTCCGCTCCCTGGCGCTTGAGGGCGCCAAGAAGCTTGCAATCACTCACTTCTGCCAATCGCTTCACGTACACCTGCCTTTTCTTGTCCACGCATACAGCGTTATTGGAACTCCTGACTCTATTACACTGTTCATTTCTCCCCTATATGTGTCGAGTTCCCGTCTCTGTTTCCCTGCTTTTCGCATTGATGTTTTCTGGTTTGCTAAGCTGTTTATGTCTCGTTCAATGTCGTGATTTATTAATGTAGTCCCCACTGCCTTCGTCTCTTCCAGCGTCACTCCTTGTGATAGGTCTTGACAGATAGCAGAAGCATCACACGAATGCCAATCGGGGATACTGGCGTTCTGTTTGTTGTATAGTGCGCTCGGCTCGAGGTCACCAACCGAGGAACCGGGTGTGCCTAGCCTGCCCGTCGGGCTCCACCCCTAGCAGGTCGAGAGGTTTCCTTGCCCGGTTTGGCTTCGGATGAGCCCCATCCACCGTCGGGCCTCAGCTGATCGTTCATTCTTGTCTGCCCAGCCTGTCAGGATTTTTTTGTGTTTGTTGTTTGTCTTATGTCGGTACTCGGGTGGTGGTTCGGCCGCCGATGGACCGTTGGGGTGCCTAAGCCACGCCGTCGAGCTTTCATGCCGGCTGGCTCGAGAGGTTTCATTGCCCTCGGTTGGTCAGGTGGCTTCCCATCCCACTTCACAACTCCACCGATCATCGGGTTTCCTCAGCGCATCGCACGGGCGTCTGGACTCAGCCGGATCTCAGCTCCATGCCTACCGCTCCAGCTGGCTCGCAGCCGTTCTCGGCTTCACCGTCGCGCTTCACGCTCAACCGGCTTTGCCCACGCCCATGTCTCTGGCCGGTTTTGCCAGGTGGGAGCCGGGATGGCGCCCTAGTGGGGGGGTACTGTCACGTCTGGCTCCCGTTCTTTCCCTCCCTCCTGCGCTTGAGGGCGCCAGAATGCCTACTGCATCATTCACTCCTGCTCCTTCACCGTACACCTGCCTTTTCCTTGTCACGCGCTATCAGCGTTATTGGACTCACCTGGACTCTTTATTCACCTGTTCATTTCCTCCCTATATGTGTCAGTTCCCCAAGCTTCTGTTCCTGCTTCTGCATGATTGTTTTTTGTTGCTAACTGTTCTTATGTCTTCTTCCTAGTGTCCGTGATTTCTTAAATGTCTACTCCCCGTCACCTGCTTCGTCTCTCCAGCGTATCCTTGTGGATAGATGTTGACAGTAGTCTCTAACAGAAGAAATCCTGATCTCCCTGAACAGCTATCCTCTCCTAGAGACAGAGATGTGGTGGGGGGGAAGGACACCACACACACACACACACACACCACAACACACACAACACACACACACACACACACACACACCACACACACACACACACACACACACACACAACACACAGCACACACCACACCTCCATCTGCGCCCCCACTGTCACTTCAACCTTACTACTGGTCTAATGTCCTAATTAACACCTAACATCCTAATCGAATGCGTTTCATTTTTGAATATCCAATGCTGTTCTGTCCTTGTTCCTGACTCAGACAACCATAAAGGACAAACCTCTGACTGGGACTGGAGAGCGAGGTTCACACACACAAAATTATGAGGGCTTCATGCTGTGCAACCATTGGGTTACAGCGAGGTCATACTTTACCTGATTATTAAAATCAGTTGAATGTATGAATAGTTTTTGACTGAGAAAAGTGCTGGTTTGGAGAGAGAGTGGGTGGCGGGGGGTCCTCTCGGGAGCAGAGTGCTTTATCCGGATGCCTTTGAGGTACATTGTTTAGCAGACAACAGTCAGAGATGTATGAAGACTGTGTCCTCTTCCAGACATTAGGGGGCGTTTTAAGTGAGATGACTGTGCTTATATCCATTGTCAAATACCAGTAATCATCCACTTCTTCTCAGTGGAGAGGGTACGAGCTCTGCCGTGCCAAAAAGCTCTTTCTTAGAGTAGACGACAATAATGACACCATATAGGCCTCCATTGTCTCTCTCTAAGATTAACTGTCCCTTCTGTGGCAATGAAAGCAAAAAAATATTGGATTCTTTGCCAAGTTAGTTGAAAGTCCAAAAGATAGCCCATGAGGCTGTGGTTCTGTCTGCAGATTCAGTGCGTCTTAGCCATGCGCAGTTATACTAAGCCATCCCACCAAACGGCCCTACGCCTCCAGAAAGAATGGAATCTAGCTTGGAAAAACCCAAAAGAGGAATGTCCCTGATAACAAACACACACACACCATGCCTTAAGATGTAACTTCTTTGTTGGCGAGTGTTACCAGATAAAGCACCTTTTGTTTGCAGGCCTTCCTGCGTCCTCCTCCTGTTTCACAAAGAGATTAGTTCAATCTATCATGTGAATACTGCAATTACTGGCAGGTGTTTCCACCAGAAAAAAGGCAGGATGGTATGACATAATATCCCCCCCCCTCTCTTTCCTTCCTCTTCCTCCTCTTCTCCCTCTTGTCTCTCTCTCTCTCTTCTCTCTCTGCCAGGAGCCTAGGTGAGAACTTATAATTAATAGCGTTTGGTTGTATCACAGTAAAACACTGAACCTGGGCTGATTGAAGCAGAGATTAATGCTAATCTGTGTTTAACTGCCAGAGCCGGTTGTGCCCAGTATCTTTCTCTCTCTCTCTAAAATTACTGTCATACACTGGACCACAACTACTGCTTGAACACACACTATGGAGGATCAGTTTTGGCCTTCTTGTTACCTCTTCTTCTTCGCTTTGATTGAATTGGTATTCTCTCTTTTCTCAACTTATGTCCCCTCCTCTCGTTCCTCATCTTCTCCTGTTTCTTTGCTCTCTTCTCCCTTCTCTAATATTTTACCTCTGGTTCATGCACTTCCTGAGACAGGTCACGTTACAGGAACCACACACATAAGATTACCTCTCAACCCAACAAGGAGGAGCGATCTAGGGGGTGCTGAAATGTGCGAGGTTTATGACCCCTCCTACACCCATGTAAATTCGAAGCCACAGCCACTTCCTTTTGTCCCTCTCACTATGGAGGACCGCCTCACACTATAAACATGCAATAAAGGACTATTTGGAACAATGGTTTCCCGTTCAACTAACATATTGTGTGGTCATGACGTAGAATTGGAATATTGAAAATGTAGTCATTTTTGTTTCTTGTTATTAAAGGTTATAGTATGACGTTATTATGAAAATTGTAACGTTAGAGTTTTCCTCGTAATATGCTTAATGTTGTTACATTGTACGTTGTGTGAAAATGTCCAAATCAAGAAGAATGTTTGGTAAGATGAAATGTGAAGTTATGTTGTTCTAAATTGGATTTAAGTAAAATCTTATACCTTGCCCCTAACTCGGTACGGCCCAGAGAATTGCCCTGAAGGTGGTTTACGCCCACTTCTGACCCAAGGGTATAAACCTGAGTATGCAGAATTAACATTATGACTAAAGGTGACCTCAGGCTTGCAGCCAAAGGTCCTAAAAGGTCAACGACCAAAACGAACAGTTGAAGACAAGAATGCTTTTTTCCTACCCAGCTAACGAATGAGTAGTCGTGGTCTAAGCGGGTGTCATTCAAAAGCCGAACCACCTAGCCTTACACTCGCCCATCGAATTCGTGGTATCTAACTCTTTATCTTTCCTGTGAAGCTCTGAGCTTACAGACTATCTGGTCCTCCGCAAGACCCTTCCGAGCAGATGGACAAAGCAAACAGCGTAGAACCAAACGACAGGACCATCGCCGTCGGGAGGACACTAGAGCGGTGCCAGGAGAGTGCTCAGGTTGAAGCAGCTTGAACGGTCCAAACGCGGGAGAAATCCACGTAGACCTCCACAAATAATTACCATCATTACTAATTCCTATCTAAACAGCGGCAGTTTGGGCAAGCTAGGGTTGAGCATAGCTTGACCAATTTCACCCAAACTGTATTCACTCTTGTGTAACTCTTCTCTCTTCTCTCTCTTTTTAAAAATCCCCATTTGGGTACACGGCGCCCTAGTGTGTTGGCCCGTGGATACTAAGTTCTGAATCAATAGCTAATGTGGTTTTTGGTTGATGTGTATCTTTTATCATTCATTTTAGCTTTTTTGAGTAAAACGATCTCAAACTAAGACTGTTCGGTTGCTAATTCAATTAGTGATACCTACGGGTCGTACACGAACCTTGGTCCTATATTGCGCCGTTCGAGTTCAATGAACGATCTGTTGCGAGGGCATACGTTATGGTGAGGAACTTGTATGAGCAAGTCTGTGCCATTGGTCCTGAATGCAAGAAAGTCTTCTTTGAGTTATTGAAATGACACTCAATAAAAACTTATGTTTTCTCCATGGTGCCCCCAGGTTAATGAGTTAATAATTGCTATGATTCAGTTAATCACCGATAATAGAAACTCTGTAATACTATATCATGGCAACAGTCGCCAACATTACCCTCAAACAACGTCACGACATCTTGTAAAAGCCATTTGGTCATTGATATCTCACACAGATCATAATTTTAGTTCTAAATCATGCTCAGAAAGAATTTTGTCCTAACAAGTTAATACTTTTTTTCTCAATTTTTTTCCTCTGGTCGCCGTTGTCTTCAGTTTGCAGAGCATGGCGCTTCAACGCTCAGGGTTTGGGTTCATTCCCTCACGGTGGGGACCAGGAGAAATATGGTAATGTAATTTCCAATTTGTAAGTCGTCTCTGGATAAGCGTCAGCTTTAACATGACTTAAATATGGATCAACATTGTTGGTACCCCTGTTCCAATACCTTTCAATACCTCACCTTGCGGGGATAACGATACTGTTGTATGAGATTGGAGAACACATTGGGAGGGATCTTAGACCATTCCTCCATACAGAATCTTTCCAGATCCTTGATATCCTTTGTCTGCACTTATGGACTACCAGTTCAAACCACAGGTTTTCAATCGGGTTCAAGTCCGGAGACTGAGATGGCCATTGCAAAATGTTGATTTTACTTGGTAAAGTTCATGATACCGTTGACCTTAACAAGGGCCCAGGACCAGTGGAAGCAAAACAGTCCCATAACATCAAAGATCCACCACCATATTTTACAGTAGTTACTGGTGTACATGGCCAAAGAGATGTATTTTTATGTCATCTGACCATAGCACCGGTTCCAAGTGCCAATCCCGTTTAGCAAACTCCAGGCATTTAGATTTGTTTGATTACATGAAAATAGAGCCCTTTGGCCAAGCACACCAGTGGTGGGTTTTACGTGGAATAAGGATGCATAYGAAGTAACAGTCCTGCTCCCTCACAACACAGTAGAGCACAGCAGTGAAAGYMGAGTGACTGGTGAGATAGTAGCAGGTGAATGTCAGAGGAGCAGGGGTCCCACTGTTAACCATCAATACTCAGACAGAGAGAGTGGACAATCTGACTCTCTGCACAAACACACACCCACACCACACTGGCTGGTCCCTCTCAGTTGGTTTGTCAGCTCATTCTCAGGAAACAGCAATAACCCCCCAGGGGGGAGGTCTGTGTGTGTGTGTGCGTAGGTGTGTCATGTGTCCGTGCTTGCATACCTGCATTCTATGTTTAAGACCCAAACCCTACAGACAACCTCTTATCCTAAACTCTTTCCTTTGTTCCTCTGTGTTCTGTCTGTCTTTCTGTCCCAGTCTCCTGTGTTCCAGTGCACAGCTGAGTCTGCCCTATCTGCGCTGCTCCAGGCCCAGCGTTTACTCTAGCTCCAATGCCTTATCAATGCAGCACACTCCCATTCCTCTCTATCAACCTCTTTAACTTCTCTTTTAGTTGTGCTCTTCTAGTCAAACTGTGAAGAGGCATCAGTCAGGCCTACTCAGTACAGAGGAGCAGACACAGGGTGCCTTGAGGTTTTATTTCATTCACTCAGTCTGGGTCTGAGTAGCTAATGATGAATACTGCATTTATTCTGACTTAATACATCACTTGCCTCTTGTGGTGCACTCCCTTACTCTCTCAGGCCAAAAAGTCTCTTCAGATCCATATCCGTGTCTCAGACTTTTGCATCAATCATGGACTGATGTAACAGGGAGATTTGCACCATGTACTAGAAGATGCTGCTGTGATCGTCCAGAGCCTATGTTCAGCAGCCAGACCACCCTGTGTCCCTCTGCTGCTGACCAGTGGGTCGGTCTGTAATGGATGTTGAGCACTAGATTACATGGCTCCCAAGTGGCGCAGCGGTCTAAGGCACCGCATCTCAGTGCTAAAGGTGTCATTACAGACCCTGGTTCGATTCCAGGCTGTATCACAACAGGCCATAATTGGGAGTCCCATAGGGCGATGCACAATTGGCTCAGCGTCGTCCGGGTTAGGGTTTGGCTGGGGTAGGCCGTCATTGTAAATAAGTATTTGTTCTTTAACTGACTTGTCTAGTTAAATAAAGGTTAAATAAATAAAAATAAAAACATTGCGGCGTGTTATTGATTAGGCTCTGTCGAGGAGGTGCTATTGATGATGCTGATAGCTGTTTTTTTAAGTAGGTGCGCCTCTCACTGGGAGTGGCTCAAAAGAGAGATTGAAAGATTTAAGGTTATGTCTCTCTCAGGACCTAATGTCTAGAATTGTAGACGTGCTGTGTCTCTGACTGTTCTCCTCAATATGGTGGGAAAATGTGTGTCTGGAGGGGGAGGATGAGAGAGAGTAAGGAGAGAAGACCAGAGAAGATGAGAACGGGAGAGAGAGAGTGATTGAATGAGGGAGAGAGGTAGATTAGCCTTGTCCGGAGGGTCTCCCCAGAGTGTGTGCTGTATGAGGAGAACAGGCTGGTCTGAAATCCCTTGCATCACTGCCCTCTCCCTCCTCCTCCACCCACCGCCTCTCTCCACCTATATCTGGGTCACACGACCTGTAGCTACCAGTATTTCTTTTCAGTATTTAGTTTTTCTCCCTTTTTATTCTTTCTTTCTTTCCTTCTTTCTGGCATAGTGAAGCCTGCTGTGATGTTAAGTTCACATAATGTACCAGCCTTACTCCAGCAGCATGTTTAGTTCACATAATGTACCAGCCTTTCTCAGCAGCATGTAGTTCACATAATGTACCAGCCTTTCTCCAGCACATGCTTAGTTCACATAATGTACCAGCCTTTCTCCAGCAACATGTTTAGTTCACATAATGTACCAGCCTTTCTCCAGCAACATGTTTAGTTCACATAATGTACCAGCTTTCTCCAGCAACATTGTTAGTTTCACTAATGTACCAGCCTTCTCCAGCAACATGTTTAGTTCACATAATGTACCAGCCTTTCTCCAGCAGCCATGTTTAGTTCACATAATGTACAGCCTTTCTGCCAGCAGCATGCTTAGTTCACATAATGTACAGCCTTTCCTCCAGCAGCATGCTTAGTTCACATAATGTACCAGCCTTTCTCCAGCAGCCATGTTTAGTTCACATAATGTACCAGCTTTCTCCAGCAGCATGTTAGTTCACATATGTACCAGCCTTTCTCCAGCAGCATGTTTAGTTCACATAAGTACCAGCTTTCTCCAGCACATGTTTAGTCCATCTCCTTTCACCCATTTCATCCTTCATTCTATTTCATCCTCCCTTCTATTTCATCTTCATTGAAAATAATATATCATTATTGTCACCCTGGCCTTAGTCCTTGTTTATTTCTCTATTTTGGTTTGGTCAGGGCGTGAGTTGGGGTGGCATTCTATGTTTTGTTCTATGTTTTGTATTTCTAGGTGTTTGGCCTGTGGCGTCTCAATCAGAGGCAGCTGTCTATCGTTGTCTCTGATTGAGAACCATACTTAGGTAGCCTCATTCCCACCTGTGCTTGGTAGTAGTTGTTTCCTGTTTTGTGTATTGCACCTTGCAGAACTGTTCGTTTGTCGTTTTGTTGTTTGTATTTAAAAGTATATGAATACTTACACGATGCAACCTTGGTCCTCTTCTCCTTCTCCCGACGACGTTCGTTACAGAACTACCCACCACCAACGGACCAAAGCAGCATGGAAGAATGGACTCCTGGACATGGAGGAAATCTTGGACCGGCAAGTGACCATGGGCACCGCCGGAGAGTATCGCCGTCCTAAAGAGAGCTGGGGAAAACAAAGCGGAGCGGCGACGCTACGAGGATGGCTCGAGGAAGAGTGCACGAGAGGCAAGCCCCAGATTTTTTGGGGGGGGTGGCACACGGGAGATTGGCGGAGTCAGGTAGGAGACCTGAGCCAACTCCCGTGCTTACCGGGTGGAGCGTCATACTGGTCAGGCACCGTGTTATGCGGTGGAGCGCACGTTGTCTCCAGTGCATGTTCACAGCCCGGGTACGTTACATCGCAGCTCCTCGCATCGGCCGGGCGAGAGTGGGCATCGAGCCAGGATGGAGTGTGCCAGCCCTGCTCTCCAGGCCTCCAGTGCGTCTCCTCGGCCGGGTTATCCTGCGCCAGCTCCGCACTGTGTCTCCAGTGCGTCTGCACAGCCCAGTGCCGTCCTGTGCCTGCGCCCCGCACGTGCAGGGCCAAAGTCACCATACAGCCAGGACGGGTTGTGCAGGCTCTTTGCTCGAGACCTCCAGTGCGTCCCACGGCCCAGCGTATCCGGTGCCTCGGCCAGGACAAGGCCTCCTGCATGTCTCCCCAGCCTGGTGAGTCCTGTGCCTGCTCCCAGAGCCAGGCCTCCTGTGTGTCTCTCCACTCAGTGATGATCCATGCAAGAAGCCTCCATGATGATCCATGGCACGAAGCCTCCAGTGATGATCCATGGCAAGAAGCCTCCAGTGATATCCATGGCAAGAAGCCTCCAGTGATGATCCATGGCACGAAGCCTCCAGTGATGATCCATGGTAAGAAAGCCTCCAGTGATGATCCATGGCACGAAGCCTCCAGTGATGATCCATGGCAAGAAGCCTCCAGTGATGATCCATGGCACGAAGCCTCCAGTGATGATCCATGGCAAGAAGCCTCCAGTGATGATCCATGCAAGAAGCCTCCAGTGATGATCCAGGCACAAAGCCTCCAGTGATGATCCATGGTAAGAAGCCTCCAGTGATGATCCATGCACGAGGCCTCCAGCGACGCCCTTCAGTCCGGATCCTCCAGCGTGGCCCTCTAGTCCGGAGCCTCCAGCGTCGCCCTCTAGTCCGGAGCCTCCAGCGACGCCCTTCAGTCCGGAGCCTCCAGCGACGCCCTTCAGTCCGGAGCCTCCAGCAACGCCCTCTAGTCCGGAGCCTCCAGCGTCGCCTCTAGTCCGGAGCCTCCAGCGATGCCTCTAGTCCGGAGCAGCCAGAGTCTCCCTCCTGTCCGAAGCAGCCAGAGTCTCCCTCCTGTCCGGAGCTGCCAGAGTCCCCTCCTGTCCGGAGCTGCCAGAGTCTCCCTCCTGTCCGGAGCTGCCAGAGTCTCCCTCCTGTCCGGAGCTGCCAGAGTCGCCCTCCTCTCTGGGGCCCGCTGCTAGGGTCCCAGTCCGGGGTCAGTGGCGAGGGTCCCGCTCTAGAGGCGCCACCTAAGTGGGCCAAGCAAGAGGTGGAGCGGGGTCTACGTCCCGCACTAGAGCCGCCACCGAGGTGAAATGTCCACCCAGACCCTCCCCTATAGGTTCAGGTTTTGCGGCCGGAGTCCGCACCTTTGGGGGGGGGTACTGTCACACCCTAACCTTAGTTCCTTGTTTATGTCTCTATTTGGTTTGGTCAGGGCGTGAGTTGGGTGAGCATTCTATGTTTGTTCTATGTTTTGTATTTCTAGGTGTTTGGCCTGGTGTGTTCTCAATCAGAGGCAGCTTCTATCGTGTCTCTGATTGAGAACTATACTTAGGTAGCCTCATTCCCACCTGTGCTTAGTGGTAGTTGTTTCTGTTTTGTGTATTGCACCTTGCAGAACTGTTCGTTTGTCGTTTTGTTGTTTTTGTTCAAGTGTTCGTATTTATTAAAAGTATTATGAATACTTACCACGATGCACCTTGGTCCTCTTCTTCTTCTCCCGACGACGTTCGTTACAATTATTTCCTAAAGAGTGGACATTTATGTTCGCTTTGAGCAGGGACATCTCTTGGGTTGTGTCCACAATCCGTACTTGCAATCTAAATAGTAGGGTGATTCGGTGTTTGAAAATATGACGTTTTATTCTATGTCACATTTCGATTGAATATGCTTTAAATACCAGGATGCCATACTCCTTTCAGATTTGTATCTAGAATGAATTGCCTGCATGTTATTTAGGAAGAGAATCGTCTTTTCAGACCCACGTGTGTTTGATAACAGCTGATGATCAGGTAAGGGGAGTGGCTGTACCAAAATGAACATATGGTGATAAAACAATGTAATTGTACATTAGATTACACATTCTCAGTATAGATGAAGCTAGTATGTTGATGTTTGTTGCTTACTACATACGTTTTTACTAAACAGTACATTCTAAACACTATTTAGTACGATTAGTACAGTTTTAGTAAGTACAGTAGCTGGCAAGACAGATTTTGGACACGGCCTTAGTTGCTCATGTACATCTAAAAACTGAAGTCACCATATGTCACTCTGCAACTCAGACACAGTCAGACAGAAGTATTGGGGTTAGTGTAGTATTTAAGGGGGAATTCTTTATCCCTTAGCATGCACAGTGCCCACTGATGTTCATCTTTCTGTCTATGTTAGATAAAGACTCCYTGAGAGAGACTCCGTGAGAGAAACTCCGTGAGAGAGACTCCGTGAGAGAGACTCATTGAGAGAGACTCATTGAGAGAGACTCATTGAGAGAGACTCATTGAGAGAGACTCAGTGAGAGAGACTCAGTGAGAGAGACTCATTGAGAGAGACTCATTGAGAGAGACTCATTGAGAGAGACTCCGTGAGAGAGACTCCGTGAGAGAGACTCATTGAGAGAGACTCAGTGAGAGAGACTCAGTGAGAGAGGCTCCGTGAGAGAGYCTCCGTGAGAGAGACTCAGTGCATGTTCCTATGATGACAATATGTGATACAGAGCCTCTCTGGGAGGTTTTTCTCTCTTTCCATTATCAGTCCATTTCCCTTGTGGTTTGATGTATGGTGTTGGACGAGATGATGGAGATGGATAGAGGCTGAGAATATGACTGATAGAGAGAGAGAGCCAGGGGCAGATATACCATCTGATAGAAGGCAGGAGAAATTGTAAGCTGCACTGGCAGCGCATGGATTTCTCTATGCTTTATCTCTGAAAATGGCAAAATAAGAGAGATATAGAGATAGAACGATGAAAACAGAGATTGGAGGAAAGCCGAGAGAAAGGGGCACATGGGGTGGGGGAGAAAGTGGTAGAGTTTAGAGAAAAACATTGWGTTGTAAAGAGGGAGAAAAATGGAGAGCATGACAAAAAAGGAGAGAATTACACAGAAAGCCCAGACTGAAAACACCTTGCCTTGTATAGCTCTGCAGCTGCATGCTTAGTTTAGTTGCAGCATGGTACTGGTAATAGCAGGGTGCACAGCCAGCACCACACAGAGCACTACTAGCCTGGGCCGGTCTCTTACCCAGGGCTCACAGTGGGGGATCAGGGGCTTACGAGGGACCATCCTTGGGCACATGGTGCAAAGTTGGAAAGGCCACAGCAACAAAACAACAACTTATTCCTCTGGCTCTGGCTGATGATGCGGAAATGCCCTCCCCTCCAGGTTTGCTGTATCTCTGCAGCTGTCTGTCTCTGTGTGTATCTGTCTGTCTGCCTGGAGTCTCTGGCTAGAATCAACAGATTATCAGATGAGTCAGTGTGAAATAGTTTGACTCTATTCAATGTTCTGCTAATCCAACTAGAGTCCATTAGGCCTGTCCGACAGATAGATACACTGCAGGGAGCATACTTAGGGAGAGGACAGGAGCAGAGGAGAGGGGGACGGAATGAAAGGGGGATAGGAGAGGGAAAAGTAGGGAGATCCATCGAATGTAATATGATTTCTGTTCACTAGAAACACAGCTGTCAGGGTGGCTACTGGTACTAGAAAATCACCTTAAAGGCCGCCTGGGAATATTATTATAACAAATACGGCATAACCACAGGTGTTAGCATCAAGTCATTATAAGTGTTTATTTCAGTTGGAATTTGCAACACCCGTGGTGTTAGGATCGAACACCCGTGGTGTTAGGGGTCGAACACCGTGTGTTAGGGGTCGAACACGTAGGGTGTTAGGGTTGAGACACCCGTGGTGTTAGGGGGGTCGACCACCCGTGGTGTTAGGCGCCGTGTATGCGGTGAACACGTGGTGTTAGGGAGTCGACACTTCCGCTCGGTGTTAGGGTCGAACACCCTGGTGAGGTGAAACTGTCGTGGCAGGTCGAACACCCGTGGTGTTAGGGCATCGAACCCCAGTGGTGTTAGGGTCGAACACCCGTGGTGTTAGGGGTCGAACACCCGTGGTGTAGGGGTCGAACACCGTGGTGGGTTTAGGGGTTCGAACACCGTGTGTTTAGGTGGTCGAAACCCGTGGTTGTTAGGGTGTGACACACCGTGG
>NC_036850.1:17946237-17947964 GCF_002910315.2 Salvelinus sp. IW2-2015
TGGGAGAGAATACGGAAGGGGAGGATTGAGAGGAGATCATAGGAAGGTGATAGAGAGATGGGGCAGTATCTGGAGGGCGTGGGGGGGTGGCGAGTTGGAAAGAGAATGGTAGGAGAAACAAACAGAGTGGAGAGGCTCTTCTCTGAGCCAACTCCGTCATAAGCTCCTACTGGGCTAAATGGCTTTTAATCATACACAGAAAATGTGTGGGTGTTAAAAAACTTGGTTTTAAAAAAGTGGTCAAAAGTGTTAGTGAGTGTTATATATGGAGGGTGTTGATTCTATGTGGTTAACACGCAGTGGGGATGAAATTGACATCACCTTGCGTGGAATAAATGAAGTGTTTTTGAATCACATGGAATCAACACACGTGGTGGTTGTTGTTACTTCGTATGTGTTTTACTTATTTTCCATTAACTCCTCTCAGAGTGAAAGTAGACATTGGAAAGGGCCTCATTACTTAATTCCCAGCAGGCTTTGTAGAGGATGAGATTTTTTTTGATATTTTTGTCTTAAGCATCACATTGTTTCTGCATGCACATTGATTGATTAGTTGATCTTATATGTTAGGGGTCGAACACCTTTGGGGTGTTAGTTTATCAACACTCTGAAAAGTGTTACTTTAACACTATTTTGGTGGGTTACATATACACACTAAGAAAGTGTTAAATGGAACACTGTCGGTGTTTAAAATTCTGATCTCAAATGTTCTGTGTAGGAGCCTATAGAATGCACCCACTTGAATTGTGTTCAGTACTAAACTGTATACAGTGCAAAAATGTCAGTGTACTGTGCTTCACTGTGTGTTTGACACGGCATGATACTCTGCCCCCCTGCTGTGCACAGTCTAATCTCAGAGTGTACAGTACAGATAGTTGTGCCCCAGCCAGAGCGCAGAGGAGCCCTGCTAAATCCCTCGTTTATCAACGCAGGAGCGGTCAGCACTTTTCTCTAATAGCCCTCTAAACACAGCCCCAGTGGAGAGAGAGAGAGAGACATGGGGGGGTGAAAGAGAACACTCTCCCTGGTCTCTGAGGTAGTACTCAGGTAAACAGTCACACCGAAACAGTCAACAAGGGCATTACCCCCCTCTCCCTTCTTCGTATCCCTCTCTCCACCCCCCCTGCCTTCTGGATTGGCACTGAGATGCCTTGACCACCGCCTTGACCAACGGTTCTACTCTGAGATGCTTGACCACTTCTACTCTGAGATGTCTTGACCACCCTCTCTCGATGATGCCTTGACCACCCTTCTACTCTGAGATGCCTTGACCACCTTCTACTCTGAGATGCCTTGACCACCCTTCTACTCTGAGATGCCTTGACCACCCTTCTACTCTGAGATGCCTTGACCACCTTCTACTTCTGAGATGCCTTGACCACCCTTCTACTCTGAGAAATGCCTTGACCACCTTCTACTCTGAGATGCCTTGACCACCCTTCCTAACTCTGAGATTGCATTGCCACCTTCTACTCTGAGATGCCTTGACCACCCTTCTACTCTGAGATGCTTGACCACCCTTCTACTCTGAGATTGCATTGACTACCTTCTACTCTGAGATGCCTTGACCACCCTTCTACTCTGAGATGCCTTGACCACCCTTCTACTCTGAGATGCCTTGACCACCCTTCTACTCTGAGATGCTTGACCACCCTTCTACTCTTGAGATGCCTTGACCACCGTTCCTACTCTGAGATCCTTGACCACCCTTCCTACTCTGAGATGCA
>NC_036850.1:17953495-17961070 GCF_002910315.2 Salvelinus sp. IW2-2015
GTTCTATAAATCTCTGAGATGCTGACCCCTTCTACGTCTGAGATGCTTGACCACCCTTCTACTCTGAGATGCCTTGACCACTTCTACTCTGAGATGCCTTGACCACCCTTCTTAATCTGAGCTGATCTGACCCCTTCTACTTCGAGATCCTTGACCCCCCTTCTAACTCTGAGATGCATTGACCACCCTTCTACTCTGAGATGCCTTGACCACCGTTCTACTTCTGAGATGCCTTGACACCCTTCTACTCTGAGATGTCTTGACCACTTCTACTTCTGAGATGCTGACCACCCTTCTACTACTGAGATGCATTGACCACCTTCTACTCTGAGATGCCTTGACACCCTTCTACTCTGAGATGCCTTGACCACCTTCTACTCTGAGATGCCTTGACCACCGTTCTACTCTGAGATGCATTGACCACCTTCTACCTGAGATGCCTTGACCACCCTTCTACTCTGAGATGCATTGACCACCCTTTACTCTGAGTGCCTTGACCACCGTCTACTCTTGACCACCCTTCTACTCTGAGATGCCTTGACCACCCTTCTACTCTGAGATGCCTTGACCACCCTTCTACTCTGAGAAACATGTGAATGTAGGAGTTTTCCCCCAACTCTATAACCTAGCCTGCCCGTACAGCACTGGACAAGCCACGGCAGTGAGATTGATGTTTCTTACCTCCACTACGTCCATGTTAGTAGCAAGAAGCGGAAATGTCCTGCATGGCCACTACGAAAGGCTCAGTACATCAAAGAGAAGTGTGAAGCTGGCAGAGAGCAGTGAGGTGCTACAAGCTCAGTAAAACACACCTGAGTTAAGGCTTCAGAGTGTTCCATTCCTCTATCACTCTCTCCTTTCTGTGTCAGACTGGAGACTTGGACTGGGCTCTCTGGACGTTCTCTTGTAAGAGTTGAGTGTGAGCATGATTGTATGACTGACCGTTGGCAGTCATAACTCAGGGCTGATGCTCCTCCCCTGTGTTTAAYAGGCTAGTTCCATTCCCCCTGCATTAGACTGATATGATTTACACCAGCACAGCACGGCTCAGGTTGGAGTGGGAACTTTATCAAGAACATAAATCACCTGATACCTGCCTACTAGGGCCTCCGGGAGGAGAGGGACAGAGACAGCACTTCACAACTAATACACCAGGGAGGGAAGGGAGAGTGGGAATGAGAAAGGGGGAAGGAAGTGGAAGGAGAGAGGGAGGGAGGAGGAAGTGGAAGGAGAGAGGGAGGGAGGAAGAGGTTGAAAGAGAGAGGGAGGAAGAGGTGGAAGGTGGGAAGAAGAGAGCAAACAGTGGAAGGATTGTTCTACGAAATTAGTCCCTTTTGGGTAGTGTCACTTGGTAGTGTCACTTGGTGGGGGAAAATTTGTGTCACAATACAAATGAAATTGTTAAAACATTTCTAGCCTGTCTATGGGTAACAGGGTTGACGTGTTATGCTCGACCCACTCAGTTTTCCACCACAGAACACCAGAAAATGGCCAAAAAGAGTAGAACCAGCTCACCTGATTTTACAATAGGATTTGACTATTAGACGTTCAATGTTTCTTTAGATTTTTTGGGGAGGAATAGTTTCACCATGTTAAAACAATAAATAATTTCATGCAACGGTAAGGACCAACYCTAGAGATGAGAAGCAGGTACAGGGAGTCAACATTTAATATAGCACAGKCATTAAACAGGACAGGGACAGCTTCAGCACCGGGTAACATAACGACATACTAACATTAATCCTGAAGCAGGGAACAGAGTTTGGGAACAGACAGATATAGGGGAGGTAATGACACAGGTGATTGAGTCCAGGTGAGTCCAATTATTGCTGATGAGCGTGACGGGGGAAGGCAGGTGTGCGTAATGATGGTGTCAGGAGTGCGTAATGCTGGGGATCCTGGCGCCTTCATGCGCCAGGGAGTGGGAGCGAAGGTTTGGCGTGACAGCAACAGGGTTGACCTTATTTTTTTTAACCTTAATATGAATCACTAATTACATGAAATAAATAATACTCTTCAGAAATMACTTTGTCAAAGCAACAAAATAWCTASGGGTTCWTCCCCARCCCTGTTTCAGTKAGAATCTGAGGAATAGGGCTGGAGAAATGMAACCACTCTCAAATTCATAGACAGAGCTATGGAAGTAAGGACTGACCATCCATGATATCAAAATTATAGTTTTAACCATGTTTTGAGGCTGTATAGTGTGTGTTTACATTACATTGCTTCCAAACATTGGAGTGATAAAGCTTATGTTTTGGGTTCTGATGGGGTATGACAGTTGAACTAAGGTCATGAGGAACATTTCATTAATCCAGAAGTCCCAAAATGGATGAAGCAACTGCAGATTGCTTCAACCCCTTAGAGTGAGTTCAAATCTTCCTAGAAGTCACAGAGATGCACAGAGTGAAATGTCAAAATGCTGAATTTAGGCACATTAGCAAGTCTTTATTCATATAAKAAATCGTATCTATTGAATTATCCATGTGGGCTATATTTAAGAAACTTAATTGAATATAACAGGCTTTTTAAAATGCAATATTGGGGCACAATTTCTACTTAAAATATCAAAGGGACACTAAATGGTCTCATTTCATGGAACGACCCGGAACAGCAGAACAATTATTATGTTGAAATCAGTCTTCTGTGGCTTCTGACCCATCCCCCTTGCCGTGTGATTGGGCAAAATGCCCTCTGACCCTTCCCCACGTCGTGTGATTGGGCAGAGGGGGCAGATTGGGCTTGGTGGCTCTGGAATAGATTCAGAAATATTTGCTCTGTCTGGCCCATTGCCCCACTCCCCAGCCAGATGAGCAATTAACCATCACAGCGAAAACCACAGAGCGAGATTAAGAGGAAAAGGGAGGGGGGAAAGGAAAAGGGAGGGGGGAGAGGAAAAGGGAGGGGGGAAAGGGGGAAGAAAGTGAGAAAGCATGCGTGCGTAAGTGTGTGCATTTGTTCGTGAGCTGAAATCCATCCTGTGGATGATGTGGGACTGTGTTCACTCTTCTCTGGGGCTCGTCAAACACAGATCAATATGAACACTCAACGCACACCATTATACTGATGACGACAAACTACTAGGACAGAATGAGAGAGGGGAGGAGGGGAGGATATTTATGAGTGTTTGATTCTAGGGGAGTTGGAGTGAGAGTAAGTAAGGTTGTGTCCTTATGCCATGGGATGACTTGGCTGTTAGTGTGGAGAGAGTAGATGAGGGCACATGTTCCTCCSTAGGCTAATCCCCTAAGAGCAATGAGCACATACTCATGAGGCCAGTTTCCTGATCAAAGGGATTGATCAAATCAAATCAAATGCTATTTGTCARATGCGTCGATTTAAACAGGTAAACCTTACAGTGAAATGCTTACTTACGAGCCCCTAACCAGCAATGCAGTTAAAACAAATACGGATAAGAATAAGAGATAAAAGTAACAAGTAATTAAAGAGCAGCAGTAAAAAATAATATATACAGGGGGTGCCGGTACAGAGTCAATGTGCAGGGGCATCGGTTAGTTGAGGTAGTATGTACATGTAAAGTTATTAAAGTGACTATGTATAGATGACAGAGATTGGCAGTGGTGTGGAGAGGGGTCAATGCAAATAGTCTGGGTAGCCATTTGACTAGATGTTCAGGAGTCTTATGGCTTGGGGGTAGAAGCTGTTTAGAGGCCTCTTGGACCTAGACTTGGGGCTCCGGTACCGCTTGCTGTGCGGTAACAGAGAGAACAGTCTATGACTAGGGTGGCTGGAGTCTRTGACAATTTTTAGGGCCTTCCTCTGACACCGCCTGGTATAGAGGTCCTGGTGATCATGGCATCCTGTTAATATCAACATATAGTGTGTGTAGGGATGTGTGAGTATATGCTGTGTGTCAACAGGGGGAAGTCTCAATGCTTACCACAGACAGCACCTCCACCTTCCACATTTYCACGCACACACACATGCTATGCGACCAGCAAGGGGAGATGATTTGTAGCCAGCCATGTCTAATGGATTGCCGGGGCACTCAAGAAATAATGAAAATAAATTAATCAGCCTTCAGTGACCCTGCTGTCCCTGCACTGCCTTTTAACACACACACAGCTGTAACGATGTACAGTACACTGAGAGTCGGGAAGCAAGTTCAGGARGTGAATACATTTAATAAATAAACAAACCCAACAAGAAACACGAACAGTGCACCAACATGACAGAGGGAGTGACATATAAAAGGGCAGGTAATCAAAGAGGTGATGGAGTCCAGGTGAGTGTCATTATGCGTAGATGCGCGTAACGATGGATGTTGAAGGTGTGTGCCATAACGAGCAGCCTGGTTACCTAGAGGCTGGAGAGGGAGCACACTGACACAAGCCCCTTCACTGAGCTGCCTCTCTGTCACGCCCTGGCCTTAGTTATCTTGTTTTTTTCTTTATTATTTTAGTTAGGTCAGGGTGTGACATGGGGGATGTTTGTTGTGTTTTGTGTCTCGTCTAGGGTGTTTTGTATTGTCTAGGGGGTGTTTGTAGAGTTCATGGGGTTGTGTTCAGTGTAGGTGTTTATGTAAGTCTATGGTTGCCTGGATGGTTCTCAATTAGAGACAGCTGTCTATCGTTGTCCTTGATTGGGAGCCAATTTTAGGCAGCCATAGTCATTAGGTAGGTTGTGGGTAATTGTCTATGTGTAAGTTGCACAGTGTCTGCACTTATTTGTTTTGTATAGCTTCACGTTCGTCGGTTTGTTGTTTTGTTAGTTTGTAAAAGTGTTTTTCATCTTCATTAAAAAGGAAGATGTATTGTTATTACGCTGCGCCTTGGTCCTCCTCTCTTTCTCCTAACGACGATCGTGACAGAATTACCCACCAACCTAGGACCAAGCATCGTGATGAGGGCAACAACAGCAGCGGCCGAGGACACAGGACTCCTGGACTTGGGAGGAGGTATTAGACAGCGGAGGACCCTGGGCACAACCAGGGGAATATCGCCGCCCCAAGGCAGAGCTGGAGGCAGCGAAAGCAGAGAGGCGCCGGTATGAGGAGCTAGCACGGCAGAGCGGCTGGCAACCCCAAAATTTCTTGGGGGGGGGGCTCTCGGGGAGTGTAGCTGGGTCAAGTAGGAGACTTGAGCCAGCTCCCCGTGCTTACTGTGAGGAGTCGAAGATGGAATCAGAGCCGGTGAGGGTGGTATTGGAGGTGAGCGAAGTAGAGACTGTGAAGGCTCTAATGGGGAAATTGGAGGAGAGAGAAATGAGGGATTTGCTGGTTTGGTGCATGAGGCACGACATCCGCCCGAGGAGCGTGTCGGGGATTTGATGTCACCTGAGTCAGCTCTCCATACTCGTCCTGAGGTGCGGCTAGCCGTCTGGTGAAGACTGTGCCAGCCTCACGCACCAGGCCTCCTGTGGCCTCCTAGCCCTACACGTTCTGTGCCAGCTCAGCGCACCAGCTCTCCTGTGGCAGCCCCTCGCACTCGCCCAGTGGTGAGTGTTCCCAGCCCAGTACACCCAGTGCCAAACACCACGCACCAAGCCTCCTGTACGTCTCCAGAGCCCTGTACGCACTGTTCCTTCTCCCGCACTCGCCCTGAGGTACGTGCCCTCAGCCCGGTACCACCAGTGCCGGTACCACGCACCAGGCCTATAGTGCGCATTGAGAGTCCAGTGTGCACTGTTCCGCTCCCCGCACTCGCCTAGTGGTGCGTGTCTCCAGCCCAGTACCACCAGTGCCTACACCACGCACAGGCTTCCAGTGTGTCCTCAGAGCCCTGTTCCCTCCACGCACTCGCCCTGTGGTGCGTGTCTCCAGCCCGGTACCACCAGTTCCGGCACCACGCACCAGGCCTCCTGTGCGTCTCCAGAGCCCTGTGCGCCCTGTTGCTGCTCCCCGCACTAGCCTTGAGGTGCGTGTACTTAGCCCGGTACCACCAGCCCCGGCACCACGCACCAGGCCCTACTGTGCGCTCAGTCGGCCAGAGTCTGCCGTCTGCCCAGCGCCGTCTGCGCTGTCCGTCTCCCCAGCGCCGTTTGAGCTGCCTGCCCAGCGCCATCTGAGCGCCTGCCTGCCCAGCGCCATCTGAGCTGCCCGTCTGCCCAGCGCTCTCTGAGCTGCCCGTCTGCCCAGCGCCGTCAGACCATCCGTCTGTCCCGAGCCGTCAGAGCCGTCCGTCTGTCCTGAGCCGTCAGAGCCGTCCGTCTGTCCCGAGCCGTCAGAGCCGTCCGTCTGTCCCGAGCCGTCAAGCCCGTCGTTGTCCCGAGCCGTCAGAGCCGTCCGTCTGTCCCGAGCCGCCAGTCAGAAGCCGCCAGAGCCGCCGCCAGTCAGAAGCCGCCAGAGCCGCCCGCCATCAGAGCCGCAGAGCCGCCCGCCCAAGTCGGAGCCGCAGAGCCGCCCGCCAGTCAGGAGCTGCCAGAGCCGCCGCCAGTCATGAGCCGCCCGCCAGTCATGAGCCGCCCTCCAGGTCATGAGCCGCCCTCCGTTACGTCAGTCATGAGCCCCCTCCAGTCATCGAGCCCCCCAGTCAGCGCCCTCAGTCATGACCGCCCTCCAGTCATGACTGCCTTCAGTTCCGGAGCGAGAGAGCTGCCCTTCAGTCCGGAGCTGCCCTTCAGTCCGCAGCTGCCCCTCCGTCCAGTGGCGCCCTCTACGATTGTCTTCAGTCCGGGACTCGCTGCAAGGGTCCTCGTTCCTGGGAGGCCACCTAAGCGGGTATTGACTATGGTGGAGTGGGGTCCACGTCCCGCACCTGAGCCGCCGCCGTAGGAAGGCCACCCGGACCCCCTTCTGTGTCAGGTTTTGCGGCCGGAGTCCGCACCTTTGGGGGGGGGGGGGTACTGTCACGCCCTGGCTTAGTTATCTTTGTTTTTCTTTATTATTTTAGTTAGGTCAGGGTGTGACATGGGGATATTTGTGTGTTTTTGTCTCGTCTAAGGATTTTTGTATTGTCTAGGGGTGTTTGTAGAGTTTTGGGTTGTGTTCAGTGTAGGTTTTATGTAAGTCTATGGTTGCCTGGATTGGTTCTCAATTAGAGACAGCTGTCTATCGTTGTCTCTGATTGGGAGCATATTTAGGCAGCCATAGTCATTAGGTAGGTTTTGTGGTAATTGCTATGTTAAGTTGCAGTGTCTGCACTTATTTGTTTGTATAGCTCATCGTCGTCGTTTGTTAGTTTGTAAAAGTGTTTGTTTCATCTTCATTAAAAAGGAAGATGTATGTTTTACGCCTGCGCTTGGTCCTCTCTCTTTCTCCTAACGACGTCGTGCTACTCTCTCTCTCCTCTCTCTCTCTCTCTCCTCTCTCTCTCTCAAATACATGGTTCCACTCACAAACCAGACACCATTATGTCATTAAAGAGAACCAGTGTGTGATTGGTTTACTCAAGTGGTTGTGTTGGCTGTTGAGTAGTGCTGAGCGATTAACAGAAATGTCAGTTATTTTTGTTTTTTAAAACATTAATTGACCAACATTGGTTTTCAGTTATTGGAATTCCATTTTGTTTCTGTGAGCTCAATGCGTATTTTCTCTAGAACAAAATCAGATCAAGCCCGAACTGTGTAATGTAGTAGATAGTTGTTATTTCCACAGGCCAATATTCTACTAGTTAG
>NC_036850.1:17961095-17971150 GCF_002910315.2 Salvelinus sp. IW2-2015
CAAATTTCTTGGGGGGGGGCTCGTCGGGAGTGTAGCTGGGTCAAGTAGGAGACTTGAGCCAGCTCCCCGTGCTTACTGTGAGGAGTCGAAGATGGAATACAGAGCCGGTGAGGTGTTTGGAGGTGAGCGAAGTAGGACTGTGAAGGCTCTAATGGGGAAATTGGAGGAGAGAGAAATGAGGGATTTGCTGGTTTGGTGCATGAGGCACGACATCCGCCCGACGGAGCGTGTCGGGGATTTGATGTCACCTGAGTCAGCTCTCCATACTCGTCCTGAGGTGCGGCTAGCCGTCTGGTGAAGACTGTGCCAGCCTCACGCACCAGGCCTCCTGTGCGCCTCCCTAGCCCTACACGTTCTGTGCCAGCTCAGCGCACCAGCTCTCCTGTGGCAGCCCCTCGCACTCGCCCAGTGGTGAGTGTTCCCAGCCCAGTACCACCAGTGCCAACACCACGCACCAAGCCTCCTGTACTCTCCAGAGCCCTGTACGCACTGTTCCTTCTCCCGCACTCGCCCTGAGGTACGTGCCCTCAGCCCGGTACCACCATGCCGGTACCACGCACCAGGCCTATAGTGCGCATTGAGAGTCCAGTGTGCACTGTTCCTGCTCCCCGCACTCGCCTAGTGGTGCGTGTCTCCAGCCCAGTACCACCAGTGCCTACACCACGCACCAGGCTTCCAGTGTGTCTCCAGAGCCCTGTTCCTCCTCCACGCACTCGCCCTGTGGTGCGTGTCTCCAGCCCGGTACCACCAGTTCCGGCACCACGCACCAGGCCTCCTGTGCGTCTCCAGAGCCCTGTGCGCCCTGTTGCTGCTCCCCGCACTAGCCTTGAGGTGCGTGTACTTAGCCCGTACCACCAGCCCCGGCACCACGCACCAGGCCCTACTGTGCGCCTCAGTCGGCCAGAGTCTGCCGTCTGCCCAGCGCCGTCTGCGCTGTCCGTCTCCCCAGCGCCGTTTGAGCTGCCTGCCCAGCGCCATCTGAGCTGCCTGCCTGCCCAGCGCCATCTGAGCTGCCCGTCTGCCCAGCGCTCTCTGAGCTGCCCGTCTGCCCAGCGCCGTCAGAGCCATCCGTCTGTCCCGAGCCGTCAGAGCCGTCCGTCTGTCCTGAGCCGTCAGAGCCGTCCGTCTGTCCCGAGCCGTCAGAGCGTCCGTCTGTCCCGAGCCGTCAGAGCCGTCCGTCTGTCCCGAGCCGTCAGAGCCGTCCGTCTGTCCCGAGCCGCCAGTCAGAAGCCGCCAGAGCGCCGCCAGTCAGAAGCCGCCAGAGCCGCCCGCAGTCAGGAGCCGCCAGAGCCGCCCCAGTAGGAGCCGCCAGAGCCGCCGCCAGTCAGGAGCTGCCAGAGCCGCCGCCAGTCATGAGCCGCCCGCCAGTCATGAGCCCCCTCCAGTCATGAGCCGCCCTCCAGTCATGAGCCGCCCTCCAGTCATGAGCCTCCCTCCAGTCATGAGCCGCCCTCCAGTCATGAGCGCCCTCCAGTCATGAGCTGCCCTTCAGTCCGGAGCGAGAGAGCTGCCCTTCAGTCCGGAGCTGCCCTTCAGTCCGCAGCTGCCCCTCCGTCCAGTGGCGCCCTCTACGATTGTCTTCAGTCCGGACTCGCTGCAAGGGTCCTCGTTCCTGGGAGGCCACCTAAGCGGGTATTGACTATGGTGGAGTGGGTCCACGTCCCGCACCTGAGCCGCCGCCGTAGAAGGCCCACCCGGACCCTCCCTTCTGTGTCAGGTTTTGCGGCCGGAGTCCGCACCTTTGGGGGGGGGGGGTACTGTCACGCCCTGGCCTTAGTTATCTTTGTTTTTCTTTATTATTTTAGTTAGGTCAGGGTGTGACATGGGGGATATTTTGTGTGTTTTTGTCTCGTCTAAGATTTTTGTATTGTCTAGGGGTGTTTGTAGAGTTATGGGTTTGTGTTCAGTGTAGGTGTTTATGTAAGTCTATGGTGCCTGGATTGGTTCTCAATTAGAGACAGCTGTCTATCGTTGTCTCTGATTTGGAGCCATATTTAGGCAGCCATAGTCATTAGGTAGGTTGTGGGTAATTGTCTATGTGTAAGTTGCCAGTGTCTGCACTTATTTGTTTTGTATGCTTCACGTTCGTCGTTTTGTTAGTTTGTAAAAGTGTTTGTTCATCTTCATTAAAAAGGAAGATGTTTGTATTACGCTGCGCTTGGTCCTCTCTCTTTCTCCTAACGACGATCGTGACCTCTCTCTCTCTCCTCTCTCTCTCTCTCTCTCTCTCTCTCTCAAATACATGGTTCCACTCACAAACCAGACACCATTATGTCATTAAAGAGAACCAGTGTGTGATTGGTTTACTCAGGTGGTTGTGTTGCTGTTGAGTATTGCTGAGCGATTAACAGAAATGTCAGTTTTTTTGTTTTTTAAACAATTAATTGACCAACATTGGTTTTCAGTTATTAGAATTCCATTTTGTTTCTGTGAGCTCAATGCGTATTTTCTCTAGAACAAAATCAGATCAAGCCCGAACTGTGTAATGTAGTAGATAGTTAGTTTCAACAGGCCAATATTCTACTAGTTTGCTCAGAACACGTTGATTAACTACAATGACCATAATCCCGTCGCGCACCGCTACTTGTCCGATCTATGCATGGGCGACAAGAAGACAGAAGAGCGTGTGTTCGAGAGAGAGATTAGGAGAGCAGTTTCTTCAATGAAGGTATCTCGTATCTGATAATACATGATCGAAGTGATTGATAAGTTGGGTATTCAGCAGTCATAAAAATTCTAATTAACTTTGAAAGAACTACTAAATAGTGATTTGTCAAGACGGCATAGGCAGCAGCTCTATAGAGCTATAAATACCCTTGCGACAGGGGGAAATTGGGAAACTTCTTGTGTGCAGGGGCAATGAATGCAACTTCACACAAAACAAATGAGATTGTAAAAATGTCTATGGCAGGCTCCCGGTGCCGCAATGGTCTACAGACGTGCATCGCATGCTAGCTGTGCCACCAGAGACTCATGGGTTTCGAGCTCAGCTCTGTCGCAGCCGGCTGCATCATGGGCGGTGCACAATTGGCTAAGGCTGTCCTGGTTTAGGGAGGGTTTGTTTCCTTCGACACATTGGTGCGGCTGGCTCCTGGTTGGATGCGCGCTGTGTTCAAGAAGCAGGCGCTTGGTTGGGTTTGTTTCGGAGACGACATGGCTCTTGACCTTCGCATCCCATGAGTTCCGTACGGGAGTTGGTAGCGATGAAGACAAGACAGTAAACTACTTAACAATTGAGATACCACAAAATTTGGGGAGAAAAGGGGGGGTGGGCAATAAAAAAAGTCTAGCCTGTGGTTACACATGGCGATTTTTTAGCATGAATCTTGGTGCGCAAAAAAAAAATTAATGTGGAATGGGCATGCCAGCCCCCCCCCCAAAAGGCCCCACAACAACAACATACATAACAGTACATATGTTGACTATCCAATTTACACCTGGCTATCACGCGAAGCCTGTCTGCAGAGAACAGTTCATCAGCCTCATCTACCATAGCAAATGCTGACTTGCTTAAAACAAATGTGATTCTACTGACAATGAGTGCACAAGCTATGGATAAGAGACAACAGAGTATAAGAGGCGATCCGTATTTTGATTAAGACATAATGAGCGAGCATAGGACAGACGTAGTCAATATAACTATTTGTTCAGCACTTTTGAAAGTTACAGCGATTATATTCAAACATGGGCCATTCTTACAGTGTTTTTCCTGTACACCAAGTCAGAACGTTGGATAAATAAGGGCATATAAGCAGACAATGAACAGCTCTTACAATATTTGGATGATTACATTTCTCAAAAATCAGTTATAGCTATGTGCTCCACCAATCAAACCAGTAAGCAAAAATTAAGTGTTGAAAATAGACCAAATTATTAGGGTGAGGCACATGGGCTACTAACAGTTTACTACACAACATACACTAAGTATTACTTTCTAAGCTATAGTATACATATCTCCCTGGCAAATTACATAATTTATGCAGCAGCATACAATACATTTTTGGACTCACCTTGTTGTACTGTGCGCACTTGAACAGGAAGGTGGCGCAGRGGTCCTTCGTGGGCAAATTTTGTCATCAAACTTTGTCATCAAAGTCTGGCATTCTCTGGATTTATGGTGCTTTCAAGACAACAGGGAACTCAAAAACAACAAAAAGGTTGAATCATGATGACGTCAGTGATCTTCAGGTCGTAGCTCTAGAAAGAGGCCTGAGTTCCCGATTTTCAATTCCGAGTTGGATGTAAGTTCAAAACGTATTTTCCCAGTTGTAGCTCYTTTTTCCCGAGTTCCCAGTTGTCTTGAACTCACTAATGTCAGATTTTGCAGTTCCAAGTTAACAGTTGTTTTGAGKACGGCACAAATCATGCTTAATTGACAGCATTGTCAATGTTGAACTAGGAAAAGAGACCCTTAATCTTAGACTTGGGACCACACAGCCACTCCACTGAATAGCAGGCTAATGATTGCTTTGCAATACTTGCAGTTAGCCACTGATTCCTTCCAAACCACTTATTGTTGAATTAGCGATTTCCAACTTGTTGTGTAATGTTTATGCCCAATGGCCGATGAGCACCGATACGTTGTATCTATAATTTCTCTTCATTATTTKTCTTCATATAACAAGGATTGACAAGGATTAAAAAGGATTTGACAGTAGTTTGTCGACTTGATTCATGATGATGACTGCTAGCTAAGATCAGTCCAATCAAAGCCACTGTAGATATAACGTGATTTGACGTCATTTTATCTGTGGCCAATGACCTTGAGCCTTCTTGGATGTGCACTTCCAATGTAACTTTATGGCAGCACCCAAGGGGCTTGAATTTTCGAGCTCTCCCCTTAGACTTGGTGGTGACGTAGTGTCTCCATGAGTGACAGAACACTGAGCCAATCACGGCYCAACGCTCTGTATTTTCTGTTGGCTTGCCCCACCACCACAGAAAGCACTGAGCTAGGCTGAAACACCTGCATTGTGGAGCAGCCTTACTCAAGAAAACAAAAAGGAGACCATGTTTGTTTGCGGCTTTATTAACTAAATTATATATTTTTTGTTGTTGCATTGTTTGCAAAATAATATGTGACACGTATTAATGCCAAAATCACATGCAAAACAGGCAGCTGTCCAACACCCTGACCGTAGAGATTCCTTTATTATTATTTCGTCGGAGTGTACTAGTTGGGCTTCTAGTTTCTTATTTCTAGTTGGCCTGGTATGGTTCCCAATCAGGAGGCATCTGTCTATCGTTGTCTCTGATTGGGATCATTTACGTTAGCAGCCTTCCCAATCTGTTTGGTTGTGGATCTTGTTTGTGATGTTTGCCTTTGAGCACGAACAAAGCGCACGGTCATTTCTTTTCTCTTTATTGTATTTTTGTGCCATTTCCTCATAATAAAGATGACTGAACCCCAAACCACACTGCATTTTGGTCCGATTCTTACACAACTTCGTATGACACAACCTGTTTTTTTTTCTTTGTAAAATATGTGCGGCTCAAAACAGCCCCACCTGCTCTGAATGTGGTCACCACTGTATGGGTAACAGGTGACGTGTTATGCTCGGGACCCACTCAGTTTTCACAAAACACCCGAAAATGGCAAAAAGAGTGGAAACCAAGCTCACCTGCTTTTAAACTGGGAATTGACTTAGATGTTCAATGTTTCTTTTGATTAAATATTTAAAAAGAATAGTTTCACCATATAGTATTAAAACAAGAGTCAGTTCATGAAAGAGGGTTGACATTTTTTCAATTTTTAATACCAAGAACACTAATCACATTAAATAAAAATACTTTTCAGAAAGACTTTGTCAGTGCAACAAAGCTTCCATTCCAGAGACCACTTATGTCATAAAGAGACATCCAGTGTGTGATTGGTTTTACTCCAGTTGGTTGGGTTGCTGATGATACGTGCTGAGCATTAACCAACATTTTTGCTATGTATCTCTTTCTGAAAATACATGGATATAAGTGAGTGATAGCTGCTATTCAGCAGTCATAAAAGTATGCCTTATTTACTTTTGAAAAACTTCCAAAATATGTTTATGTCAACAGCATAGCAGCAGCTCTATAGAGATGAGGATTGATTGACTTGGAATTAAATACAAATCATCAAATAAAACAATTGATATACACAACTGAAATTTAGTTTTAGAAAAGTAATGTGAATTACAATGCATGGTTAATCAATGATAAAGCATAATTGGCCATTCACTTACATTCTGGATTGTATTATATCCTTGTTTACAGCATGTCAACCCACATAAACGCCATAGTGCAATTATGAAAAAAATTCTAATTTTGAAACCGAAATCAAAAACGGTGATTTTTTGCTCTCAAGATTCGAACCAAAACCGAACCGACCTCAAAAAGGCACTAATCGCTCAACATTATGGCGAGATGTGCTGTGGTTCTAATAGATACTTTATTCTCGTGTGTATTCAGAACTTTCTTCAGCTGGGGACCCCAATTTTTCTCCAGAATATTCTGGGACCCCATTTCCCCCTTCAAAATTGCCTAGATCCCACCCCACGCCAAATCTAACCTAACTTTAAAACCTTAAAATTGTACATTAAAAAATTTACATCAACAAATAACACGCAGTTCATTGCATTTAAAAAATATATAAAGAATTGGCCTACCCCATTGAGTTCCCCCGCGACCCCACTAGGAGAATACCACTGACTTGTCCACAGACCAGTCATTTTGTCATGTGACCATTCTGGGAGCAAGGAATCTGTCTTTTCACCAGGCAGTTGGTGTGCAATCAAACAAGCCTCTCCGAGTGCTCGGCTAAAAAGGATATGATACTGTAAAATGCCTATGTTCAAAACGCCAGAAAGCCACTAATACCTACAGTCTGTCTGCTTGTCTTCAGAGCTTGTGAAGAGTATAAAGCCACTCTAATAACAAGAAGATGCTTGGATAATGGAAGAGGAAATGAAATGGTTTTTCTTTCTGAACTCTCTCTCTCTCCTCCCAGTGCTAAATGACACAGATTTACCAACTAGAACATTGCTGCAGGGAGAGAAAATGATAGAGAAAAGGGGAGAAAGAGAGTTAGAGTGAGTCGTCTGTTTAGTTTCCTGCCTGTGAGAGTTTGCAAATAGTGTTATATTCTCTGTTTTCCGCTCGAGTTCCCCCATATAGACACAGACCCTTCATCTGTGCCGGACCATGGGGCTGTTCTCTCTCCCGATGCTCACTCCGTCTCTCCTCCCTGCCTGAGCACAGAAACTTCTTTGCCGCCAGATTTTTGTTAGCTCATGTGTTCTGCTGAGTGCAGCGGAATCTGTGGGGTAGAGGTTGAGGAGTTCCTGTGTTCAGTGTCCTATCTAGCAGACTGATTGAGACGGTTCTGTTTCTGAGTTCCAGTTTCAATGTGCTAAGCTGAACGGGTTTGTCAGGTCTTTGGAAACTGGCCTAAGTAGTGGTTTTTGGTTCAGGTAGACAACGCACATAAACCTAATCCACACACCAAACCCCGCACTGTGCAGACCCACACACACATTTGGACATGGAAAGAAACCTTCAAGCCAGAGTGTGCTCCCCTACAGAGGACTGACGTTTTCCATCATGTTTAAATAGGATAGCCTGGAAACTAGATGCTAGCCATTTCACAGAAAGGCCTACCGAATATTTAGAATAACAGAAGGCCTTCTGCAAACTGATTCAGACCTGAGCTAAATCATTAAAAACAGCTTGGAAGAGCGTTAAGACTGTAATGTGACACTTATACAGCATTATTTGAAGCTGCATAATATTGGAGCCAGAAATCCAACTGCTTCAGACGAGGGAGAACAGAAACAGTTTGGCGCGGGTAGCTGGGTGAGAATTCTTAGAATTCACACACACCTCAGGTACACAAACACACACTTTGTATACCAACACTGCTAGCTATCTCAACACTTCAGGAGCAGGGTTGCTACATTCTGATTCACATTTACATACAGAGTGAGCGAGAGAAAGTGTGTGTGTATGTGTGTGCAGCACATCTGTCTGTGTGTCTTGCACTCATGCTTGTGTGTACTGTATGTTTTTAGCTGTGAAAAAAGTGTTAGTTTTAGTCTCCTGCTGTACTTCCTGACATGTTTACTGATACATCACTTTCATCCAGTCAACAACATGATTACAGCACTGAGACTCACCAGCCCCCTGCAGAGACAGATAGGAGAGGGGCTTTAGTGTGTGTGTGTGTGTGTGTGTGTGTGTGTGTGTGGTGTGTGGTTGTGTGTGTGTGTGTGTGTTGTGTGTGTGTGTGTGTGTGTGTGTGTGGTGTGTGTGGTGTGTGTGTGTGTGTGTGTGTGTGTGTGTGTGTGGTGGGTTGTGTGTGTGTGTGTGTGTGTGTGTGTGTGTGTGTGGTGGTGGTGTTGGTGGTTGTGGTGTGTGTGTGTGTGTGGGTTGTGTGTGTGTGTGTGTGTGTGTGACGTGATGAAAGAGTGTGTTATGTGTCTGTCATTCATCTGTGTGTGTACGTGGGTGTATTTTGTTTGTGTGTGTCGTGTGTGTCTGGTTGATCCATCTGTTTGAGAGACTCTGATGAACATCTGCTTGATACATCTGTATCGCCCACGTACTGTATGCTACTCACTTGAGGTGATCATGTATTACATTTTGTAGAGGCCTATATGCTGAGGGTCTATTTATACAGTGTATTAATATATGTGTAATAAATAGGAATTAGTATGGTACATGTTATCACCTTTCAGGTACCTATAAATACAGTTCTTCTCTGTGTTGAAGTTTTACAGAAAGCATAAGTGGAGGGTTATTTGCTATTTTGGTGTGTGTTGTGTGTGTGGTGTGTGTGTGTGTGTGTGTGGTGTGTGTGTGTGTGTGTGTGTGTGTGTGTGTGTGTGTACGTGTGTACGTGTGTGCGTGGGTACGTGTGTACGTGGTGTACGTGTGTACGTACGTGCGTGTGTGTGTGTAGCTTAGGCTGGATATCAGTGGCCAGGCAGGGGATTAAACACACAGAGAAATGCTGAGCTCTATTTTAACTACACACCAGGTATGAGCTACTTACCATCCAGGCTTGTGTTCACTCCTCTCCCTGCCCTGGTCCTCTCTACACACCCAAACCGTACAGGGTAATCTATAAACTACAACCTACGAGCAAACTCTGCCCATATATGTAGGCAAAGGTGTGGAGCAATTTGAGTCTAATCAAAACACACACCACACACACACACACACACACACACACACGACACACACACATCACACACACCACACACACAAACACACACCACACACACACACACACACACACACACACACACACACACACACACACACACACACACACACACAACACACTGACAGTCCAACTTCACAGTAAATGAGCTGGAATATGTAGAAGCATAGAGTGCGCAGCCTGTGGTCATTGGTGCATAACACAGGACCAATTTCTATGATTTTCCACCTTGGGTGCTGTGGCACAACAATTCCAATGTCTTTTTCCAGCTGGCTCGAATCATGAATAGCATATTCCTTCCAGTTGCCAGAGCCCTGCTCTAACTATGTACACACTATTCCAGCACCTGCTTACAGAGTGAAATATCTCTGATGGCACAGTATATTTAGCTCACCTAATAAGGAACAGATCTGAAAGGCTGCTTGTATCCAGAAGATGTTGTTTGATCTCTCAGTTTTTCATCAGCCTGTCTTAACGTTCTGCTCTCACAGAGGGATGGATGACTTTGTGTTGTGTTGTGTGCACGGCGTGTGTGTGTGTGCCGTGCTTGCGCCATGCTTGCGTGTGCGTTTATGTGTGTCAGTAACACCTCTGTCAGTCAGCTGTGAAGATAGTTGTGAGCCTTTGTGTCAGGCCACTGTCAATCACTGTCTCTCTCTCACTCTCTCCATCCCCTCCTCTCTCTATCCCCCTCTCTCTCACTCTCTCCATCCCCCTCCTTCTCTATCATCCCCTCCTCTCTCTCTCTCTCTCTCCATCCCACCTTCCCTCTCTATCACCCTCTCTCTCTCTCTCTCTCTCCATCCCCTCCCCTCCCCCCTCCTCCTCTCTCTCTGCAATCTGACTATGACATCTCTCTCTT
>NC_036850.1:17971175-17975037 GCF_002910315.2 Salvelinus sp. IW2-2015
ACTTAAAATCCCACTTAATTCCACAACACCCACAGCCTAAACCCCGCCCAAGACTCACCTATGCGCTCAAGCAAACAACTCCAACACACAACAATTGGACATGGAGTAAAAAATAAAAGAAACCCTTTCTCAACCATGAGGACTTGTGGCTCCCCCCTACAAGCACCACGGGGGAACTGAGTTTATTCATCCATCCATCGTAAAATAGAGGGTCGGGATAAGCTGAAACACTAGACGACGGTAGGGTACAGTCTGCACTGCCGAGCGTCTAACCATTTCCACATGAAAAAGGCCTTACCGATTTATTTAGAAAACAAAAAATTATTTTAAAATTATATTTTTTTATTTTTAAAACAACAGAAGGCTTTTGCTGCAAAACTGATCAGACCTTGATGCTAAAATCATAAAAACACGTTGGGGAGAGCGATGATGAGATGGTAAATGTTGACAAGAAACTTATTACAGATTTATTTGAACGCAATGCGCAGAATATTGGTGGAGCCTCAAGGAGGGAAAAAAATCAACTGTCTTTGGTCAGACAACGGATCGAGTCCATCTAGAGAAACAAAAAAGAAAACCAGACAAAACATCACCGGTTTTCTAATGGTGCGTGTAGCCGGATCGGTACTGGAGGAGAAACGTTCATATTAGGAATTCCACCACACACCTCAGGTACACAAAACAACACACTGTATACCAAACTGCTAGCTATCTCAACACTTCAGAGACAGGGTTGCTACATTCTGATTCACATTTACATACAGATGACAGCGGGAGAGAGAAAGGTGTGTGTGTATGTGTGTGCAGCACATCTGTCTGTGTGTCTGCACTCATGCTTGTGTGTACTGTATGTTTTTAGCTGTGGAAAAAGTGTTAGTTTTAGTCTCCTGCTGTACTTCCTGACATGTTTACTGATACATCACTTTTCATCCAGGTCAACAACATGATTACAGCACTGAGACTTCACCAGCCCCCTTCAGAGACAGATAGGACACGAGGGGCTTTAGGTGTGGTGTTGTGTGTGTGGGTTGTGTGTGTGTGGTGTGTGTGTGTGTGTGTGTGTGTGTGTGGTGTGTGTGTGTGGTGTGTGGTGTGTGTGTGTGTTGTGTGTGTGTGTGTGTGTGTGTGTGTGTGTGTGTGTGTGTGGTGTGTGTGTGTGTGTGTGGTGGTGGTGTGTGGGTGTGTGTGTGTGTGTGTGTGTGTGTGTGTGTGTGGTGATGTGTGTGTGTTGTGTGTGGTGTGTGTGTGTGTGTGTCGGACGTGAATGAGAGTGTGTTATGTGTCTGTCATTCATCTGTGTGTGTACGTGGGTGTGATTTTGTTTGTGTGTGTCGTGTGTGTCTGGTTTGATCCATCTGTTTGAGAGACTCTGATGAACTCTGCTTGATACATCTGTATCGCCCACGTACTGTATGTACTCACTTTGTAGGGATCATTATTACATTTTGTAGAGGCCTATGCTGATGGTTCTATTTATACAGTGTATTAATATATGTGTAATAAATAGGAAATTAGTATGGGTACATGAGTTCACCTTTCAGGTACCTATAAATACAGTTCTTCTCTGGTTAAAGTTTTACAGAAAGCATAAGTGGAGGTGTATTTGCTGATTTTGTGTGTTGTGTGTGTGTGTGGTGTGTGTGTGTGTGTGTGTGGTGTGTGTGTGTGGTGTGTGTGTGTGTGTGGGTGTGTGTGTACGTGTGTACGTGTGTGCGTTGTGTACGTGTGTACGTGTGTGTACGTGTGTACGTACGTGCGTGTGTGTGTAGACTTTAGGGCTGGATATCAGTGGCCAGGCAGGGATAAACACACAGAGAAATGCTGAGCTCTATTAACTACACACCAGGGATGAGCTACTTACCATCAGGCTTGTGTCACTCCTCTCCCTGCCCTGGTCCTCTCTACACACCCAAACCGTACAGGGTAATCTATAAACTACAACCTACAGCAAACTCTCATATTGTAGGCAAAGGTGTGAGCAATTTGAGTCTAATCAAACACACACAACACACACACACACACACAACACACACACACACACACACACACACACCACAACACACAACACACACACACACCACACACACACACACACAACCACACACACCACACACACACACACACACACACACACACACACACACACAAAAACTGACAGTCCAACTTCACAGTAAATGAGCTGGAATATGTAGAAGCATAGAGTGCGCAGCCTGTGGTCATTGGTGCATAACACAGGACCAATTTCTATGATTTTCCACCTTGGGTGCTGTGGCACAACATACCAATGGTCTTTTTCCAGCTGGCCTGAATCATGAATAGCATATTCCTTCCAGTTGCCAGAGCCCTGCTCTAACTATGTACACACTATTCAGCAGCCTGCTTACAGAGTGAAATATCTCTATGGCACAGTATATTTAGCTCACCTAATAAGGAACAGATCTGAAAGGCTGCTTGTATCCGAGAAGATGTTGTTTGATCTCTCAGTTTTCATCAGCCTGTCTTAACGTTCTGCTCTCACAGAGGATGGATGACTTTGTGTGTGTGTGTGTGCACGCGCGTGTGTGTGTGTGCCGTGCGTGCGCCATGCTTGCGTGTGCGTTTATGTGTGTCAGTAACACCTCGTTCAGTCAGTGTGAAGATAGTTGTGAGCCTTTGTGTCAGGCCACTGTCAACTCACTGTCTCTCTCTCACTCCTCCATCCCCCTCCTCTCTCTATCCCCCCTCTCTCACTCTCTCCATCCCCCTCCTCTCTCTATCATCCCCTCCTCTCTCTCTCTCTCTCTCCATCCCACCTTCCCCTCTCTATCACCCTCTCTCTCTCTTCTCTCTTCCATCCCCCTCCCCTCCCCCTCCTCCTCTCTCTCTGCAATCAGATCTGACTATGACCTGGACTATGAGTGCTATCAGGAGGACCTCTATGACAGGTACTGTCAGCCCGCTCTGCACCGCACCTCTCACACAAACCCTGAATGTTCAGAGTCGGACAGAGGAAAAGTCTAAAACACACACTTAACCCTCCTTGTCTCCCCTGTCTCCTGCTGGCCCTCTCCCTCCTCCCCCTCCCACTGCCTGTCACTGAGCTGTCAGTCATGTGTCTCTGCTAACAGAGCTGCCTGTTACTGCGCACTAATCGCACCTTGGTAAATCTTCGCTCCACTCGGCCTGGCAGGTGTTTGAGGCACACGTATATGAACAAACAAATACACACACATACACTACCATTCAAAGGTTTGGGGTCACTTAGAAAACCCTTTTGCAATTATGTTAGCACAGCTGAAAACTGTTGTCCTGATTAAAGAAGCAATAAAACTGGCCTTCTTTAGACTAGAAAGAGGAGTGGGAGGCCCCGGTGCACAACTGAGCAAGAAGACAAGTACATTAGAGTGTCTAGTTTGAGAAACAGACTCCTCACAACTGAGCAAGAAGGCAAGTACATTAGAGTGTCTAGTTTGAGAAACAGACGCCTCATAAGTCCTCAACTGGCAGCTTCATTAAATAGTACCCGCAAAACACCAGTGTCAATGTCAACAGTGAAGAGGCGACTCCYGGATGCTGGCCTTTTATGCAGAGTTCCTCTGTCCAGTGTCTGTGTTCTTTTGCTCATCTTAATATTTTCGTTTTATCGGCCAGTCTGAGATATGGCTTTTCACGGAGCCAGCATCACGGAGTCGCCTCTTCACTGTTGATGTTGAGACTGGTGTTTTTCGGGTACTATTTAATGAAGCTGCCAGTTGAGGACTTATGAGGCGTCTGTTTCTCAAACTAGACACTCTAATGTACTTGCCTTCTTGCTCAGTTGTGCACCGGGGCCTCCCACTCCTCTTTCTATTCTGGTTAGAAACAGTTTGACCTGTTCTGTGAA
>NC_036850.1:17975062-17979333 GCF_002910315.2 Salvelinus sp. IW2-2015
TGGAGTAGCACACAGCGTTGTATCAGATCTTCAGTGTCTTGGCAATTTCTCGCATGGAATAGCCTTCATTTCTCAGAACAAGAATAGTGACTGACAAGTTTTAGAAGAAAGTTATTGTTTCTGGCCATTTTGAGCCTGTAATCGAACCCACTAATGCTGATGCTCCAGATACTCAACTAGTCTAAAGAAGGCCAGTTTGATTGCTCTTTAATCAGCACAGTTTTCAGCTGTGCTAACATAATTGCAAAAGGGTTTCTAATGATCAATTAGCCTTTTAAAATTATAACTTTGGATTAGCTAACACAACGTGCCATTGGAACACAGGAGTGATGGGTTGCTGATAATGGGCCTCTGTACGCCTATGTAGATTCCATAAAAAAATCAGTGCCCAGCTACATAGTCATTTACAACATTAACAATGTCTACACTGTATTCCTGATCAATTTGATGTATATTAATGATTTAAAAAAAATAGCTTTTCTTTAAAAAATAAGGACAATTTCTAAGTGACCCCAAACCTTTGAATGGTAGTGTACACATAGACAAACACACACACACATACATCCTGTGACGAACACACAATCAAGTGCAAGCATACACACACACACACGCCACACCACACACACACAGACACCACACACACACAAAAGACAAACACTCCCAAAAACACACACATCAACACACAGAGAGTTGCTATGTGCTGTGTGGCCTCTATAAGAAATCCAGTCAGGTTGTAAGCCCTCTAACCCTAGCTGAATCTCTAATAATTATGAGTCAGCTTAAACTGTTCTAAGTGCAGCAGCTTATATTACAAGTTCCATTAAAGCTCAGTTTAGTTTTCTGGGCTCACAGCAGATGTTGGGCCGTGGGTCAGGGAGCTACATTACAGTACTGAAACAAATTGAGAATTAACTGTAGGCTGGAAAACTGCCATTAAGTTCACTTTCCGGTGGTACACTGTAGATGGTACTGGTTTTGACATGGAGCTGTGGAGTGTTTTCGCTACAGTCCAGCAAGAGATCATGACCTCAATTCAGATTCCAAGCGAATTTGGACAGTCAGTCCGGTTCAATACATTAATTTCAAGTTTAGTGCGGCCCTACCAGGTCACAGTTCAATCCCGTTCAGTCCACTCCAGTCTTGCTCAAGACTTTCAGTCTAATGATCTCTGATCACGTCGGATTCTGTCCATATCAGTCCGGTTTAGTCCAGTTCCGCATGGCTTAACCCAGGTCAGTCCTGTTCAGTCTGACTCAGTTTTTCCAAGTCCAGTTGAGTTCGGTTCTAATCTGGTTCAGCAGGGCTTAACCCAGTCAGTCCTGTTCAGTCTGAACTCAGTTATGCCAAGTCCAGTTGAGTCCGGTTCTTGTCTGGTTCGTCACCAGGTCAGTCACTCAGGTAATTGCTGTGGGAGCTCTCCACCTCCCTCAGGCAACACTGAAGGTGACATGGTCATTCAATAAACACAGCACTCAGCACATCTGAATAAAGAGTGCTCTCTCTCTCTCACACACACAAACACCACACTGAACAACCTTGTTGTCCTCTGTGTGAATGCACTCTGTGTGAGGCACTTCCGATGCCTGTAGATGTAGGCATGCAACAGAAGAGCTTGAGGGAACGTCCCTCTGTTGTTTGTGTTTCTTATCTTCAGTTTAAACAAACATGCCAGAAAGAAATAAAGAGAGTGTAAAGATGATGGTTAGAAAAACAAGGCTGTCCAACATAGAGATTAACTTCACCTCCCTTATTCCTCTCCATCGTCTCTCTTTCTCTCTCTCTCTCTCTCTCGTCTACTCTCTTCTTCTCGCTCTCTCTCTCTCATCACACACACACACACACACACCACACACACCACACACACACAACACCAACACACACAACACACACACACACACAAACAGCACAACACAACACACACACAACAACACACCACACACACACACACACAACACAAGTACTGTAGCTGTGAGTTGACACTGTCATCTTTTTCTTTGCATATTTTTTTTTTTGCCTGCGCTCGATGCATTTTTCTGTCTTCACAAAGGAAAAAACCCTCACCACTGATTTTCAATTTCTTCAAACACAGGTACAAAATGATTTTGCCTACGTGGCTGGCTAGCTCCTCCGACAGCTTGTGGTGTGTTAGTGTGGTGTGTATGCGTGTGTGTCTGGTACATCTGTTTGTGTGCATATTGACGAAAAATGTCTGCCTCGTACCACCACAGATAACAGCTCTAGCAGAGACCAAAGCCTCTTTCTAATAATTCTTCTAATCCACAACATGGCAACACACACACGCACACACACTTACACAAACACTTAAAACACTCTCGCTCTGTTTTCTCTAATTTTGCCGCGCTCAGCTGTGAGTTGACACTGTCATCTTTTCTTTGCATATTTTTTTTTTGCCGCGCTCTGCATTTTTCTGTCTTCACAAAGGAAAAAACCCTCACCACTGATTTTCAATTTGCTTCAAACACGGTACATGATTTTGCCCTACGTGGCAGCTGTGAGTTGACACTGTCATCTTTTCTTTGCATATTTTTTTTTTGCCGCGCTCTGCATTTTTCTGTCTTCACAAAGGAAAAAACCCTCACCACTGATTTTCAATTTGCTTCAAACACGGTACATGATTTTGCCCTACGTGGCTGGCTAGCTCCATCGACAGCTTGTGTGTGTTAGTGTGTGTGTATGCGTGTGTGTCTGTACATCTGTTTGTGTGCATATGAGAAAATGTCTGCCTCTACACACAGATAACAGCTCTAGCAGAGACAAAGCCTCTCTTCTAATATCTCTTCTAATCCACACACAAACACACGCACGCACACACACTTACACAAACACTTAAACACACTCTCGCTCTGTTTTCTCTAATCCTCACACATCCACAGTCTCCCGTTGTCTGTTTCACGAGCTCCTATTCTCTGAAACTACACTTCAAAGTCATTGTAGCAGCACACTGCAAACTCCACTAAAGGACTTTAAACTCCCATAAGTCTTTAGTCTCCCAGCGTCTCTGCTGAAAGGCAACGGTCGCAGCCCTCTCACTACATTGGTGGCCGGTTGATATACTTCATGCACAGTGAGGTGGCTGTATCTGGTTATATACTGGTAATACATTCTCCTGAGACAGGGGAACTGAAGTGTGAGATAGATTTCAGTAAAGGGGTAACACACGTTCCTCAACTGAACACTAAAGTATTGTCTCTCTCAGCGACTTACAGCTCAATCACTGAACCCAAACTGACATCACACCTCAAGGCTTCCCGACTGGCATCCTGTTTGCAGCTGGATTAAAGTGTGTTTCTCTCTCCTCAGTAGTCTGCCTGGAGCCTTACTGCAGAGAGGGTGGCTATCTCCACACAGCCTTGACTGTGTAAAGGCCACTCAGGCTTACTTAGGACATGTAAATAAACACTAACCAATCTGTTCATGAGTCTCTGAGCKCTGCTCTGCTGTAGGCTACACTCAGGGCACAGGAGAACAGGGCTATGGTTCCTGGGGTGGGTTTTTGGTGGTACAGGATCTTCTTGGTGTGTATGGAGGGTGATGTGTCCTTCTCTTTCTCTCTCTCTCTCTTGCTTTCTTTCTTACTTTTTTTTCAGCAACCCTCCTTTTCCCCCTCCTCCTCCCTCCTCTCTCTCAGTTTTTAAGAGCTGGAGCCAGTGCCCAGGTCTCTGTCTGTCTGGCTCTCAGCCCTAATTGCTCTCTGATGCTATAAGCAGATGCCATATGAAAGGCATTCAGGTTGGAATGTGACTCAGTCAGTCTCGCAGGATTGAATTAGGTGGCAGAGTGTATTAAGAGGTTAGGATGAAAGCCAGCCCTTAAATACTGCAGACAGGAGCCAGGTAGGCAGTCCTTGTATAAAAGTTCCTGTACTTCATTTCAGAGTGGAAGACTTTCATTAAAGCTGTGATTATAGAGCCTACAGGTTAACATAGGTCCCAGTCAAGCTGAGACTAAATTGACTTACAGCCTATGATTGTCATGTGACTGGAGTGCTGACTCCTGTAAAGTGTGTGTTGTGTGTGATTGCCCAGCTCTGACCCCTCGGAGGAATCTGATTGGCTGACTGTGCTCCTGTGACCCTTTTCGGGGGTGTTATTGGTTAGTTTTTAGCCTTTACCAGTAGGTTGACATGTGTCCTTCCCCCTGGCTGATGATGGACGACCAGTGAGTGGTTGGTTCTCTCCAGGGAGGTAGTGGGGGTGGAGATCAATGACTCTCTTAATCAACATGATTAAAACACCACCTCTCTCTGTCAC
>NC_036850.1:17980428-18003892 GCF_002910315.2 Salvelinus sp. IW2-2015
ACCAGGGGTCTTCAACCTGTAGGTAATACTATAATGGTTGTGTGAGGAGTACCCGGGTGTTCTTTCATACCTGTAGGGTAATCACTAGAATGGTTGTGTGTGAGGAGTACAAGGGGTCTTTCAACCTGTAGGGTATCTAGAATTGGGTTATGTGAGGAGTACCAGGGGTCTTCAACCTGTAGGGTAATAGTATAATGGTTGTGTGAGGAGTACCAGGGGTCTTCAACCTGCTCAACTTAATTTCCTCATTCCCTATCTGGGATACCCTCTGCCTCACCTTATCAGATACTATTTCTTATTATTTTCTCACTTGTGTACACATTCTGTATGTGTGTGTATATTCCCTCTGCTTGTCAGATCGTATTACACCATCCTGTCAACTCTCTCCCTCTGTGTCCTTCATCGTAGGAGACATACATTCACAAATGCACACACCCACGTACACATCCATCCAACCAGGTGATAGACATCACTGCCCATACACGCAAACACACACACATGCTTGCCTGCTCACACACTCACTCACAAACATCCTGTCACTGTACTTTTCTGACATGCGTCACATACACATCTAGTCACACTGACAATACTACACAAAGTACTAGTAGTTGGATGACAGTGTGTGTGGATGTTTCCCTCTTCAGGATGTATGACTACCAGCGCGTGCCAGCTTCCCTACCTCCCCTGTCCCAGGGACCTAGCCTGGCCAAACGACCCCGCTCCTCCTCCACTTCCTCTGGGCACAGACGTAGCCGAGACAGGCCCCCCTCCAAGAGCTCRAGAGCCCACTCCACCAGCTCCAACAGGGCCAAGTGTGAGTGGCACACACACTCACACACACACACAGTCACACACTACACTCAAGATGGTTCTCTCATTACAACACTTCCATAGCAGCCTCTTTCCTTAATGGATCCTAGCCAATCAGGTCGCATTATTAGCCCAAATCAACAGAGCAGAACCAATAGGCAGTGTATATGCTGTTCTAATACCCACCCTCATCACCTTGATAGTCCTTATTACCAACACACTCACAGAAACTTGCCTTGGATCCTTTCCTTCCTTCTCTCCCCCTCTCGCATTCTCTATATCTCTCCTTCCCCCCTCTCGCTCCCTCCCTCAACCTCTCCCTACTTGTAGTGCGAATGGAGGAGCTGCAGGTCATTAAGAGGGAGCTGACTCTGATAAAGACACAGATTGACGGGCTGCTTGACAACCTGGACAGGATGGACACACAGAGGCAGGACCACACAGGTGAGACAACCAATCAGAGAGAGAGACAGAGGAGTGGACAGGTGAAACAGCAGTAAAGCATGGTAGGGGAAGCCACAGTTCTTACGAATCAGCAAAGAAGAATGACAGTGAGAAGTACAGAGATGGCGAAAGAAGGCTTACAGGAGAATAAATACAAAGCCCTACAGGGAAGTGTTGTAGCTGCTGCTGCCCTCATGTGGCCACATGGACAAACTGCATCTTTGTCCTTTCTACGACACACATACTGTACTGACAAATAAAAAAAGAAATGTGTGTGTCATCTCATCCTTTCTATCTCTTATCTGTACACGTTGCCTTTGGGTGGTTGACTGATCTCATCTCCATATTCATTTATTCCAACGTAAATTATGATCCTCCTCCACTACTGTACCTCATCTCTACTTTCTGTCTCCCTCTCCCCTCTCCTATTTCTCTCTCTATCGCCACATCTCTCCCTCATCCTGTCATTCTTGTTCTCTCCTCTCGTCTGTCAAATCGTGCATTGCAGTTGACCATCAATGGTTTAGATTGAATGTGAGCACAGGCACACCAACACTAATCTGCCCTATAGAGGGAACTTAATGAATGTTCACTCCTATTCACTCCCCTCTCCAGCCAGTTTTTAGGGTCTCCCGTGAGGGAGGGCAGTTTGGCCGGGTCACGGTACCCCCCTCCGCCAGCAGCGGTGGACCGCTCCCCCCCCCTGTCCCCCCACGCCGCTGCATCCAAGAGAGAGCCCCGAACTCGGGGAGGCCAGCGACGATGATCACTCACGGTAACTGGCTTGATGTCTGTGGTGGAGAAATATCTGAATGTGAGTGGGAGTGCTTTCTCCTTGTCTCAGAGCAACATGAGGACCTAAGCATGTCCTATTGGTGGCTGTGATTTAGCAGTTGTCAGAGTGATTCGCCATGCAGCAGAAATAAAGTGCTTATCGCCACACACATACACACGAAACACACACACAATACACACACACACACACAGAAACACACAACAATACACACAAAGAGAACAGTGACAAAGCAACAAATCCATAGCCATTCAGTCATTTGAGTAATAACAGACAATCATAGCATGACACTGAAGATCTCATTCTGGGTCATCTCACCCACGCACAGTTCACACTCATAACTGCATGCAACTCAAACACACAAAGAAAATTTGAGAGTAAAAGCAAGAGAGCGAAAGAAAGAGAGATTGAAAATAGGACAAACAAAGCGAAGACAGGATGCTCTTACCCTGACAGATGAGTGGGTGTTTATATAGAAGACTATTATCCTCCAGACCTTCCTCATCATCGTGTATAATCACCCTGGAGAGGGGAGCCTTACCTGAACAAAACCTTTGGTGTTTGACACACTGTTGCTGGATTGAGTGTGTGTGTGTGTAACAGATGAATAACCAAGCTCTGACCCTGAGGACGAGATGTGAGGATGGAAACAGAGAAGAACGGAGGAGCGCACAGACATAGAGGAAGAGAAACTTTGTCAAGAAGTTACCATGCCACAACTGATTCAGAGCCCCCACTCCTGTCTAACCAACCAGTTACATTGTATTCTATATCCACAATATACATCAACAGCACACATACAAGGACACACTGTAATATAGTTTATCAGAAATCAATATCTCCCTTGGATATTCACCACTGAGATCAGCTTAATTAAACACACATTTATATGTAGAGTGTAATTATTGTAATTATTAACCAGAACAGGAAGGTGAAATAATTTCCATATTTATAATTTTCTTATGCTCTTTTTAGCACGTCTTCATATTTTCCTGAAAAACATTCTGATTACCAGTCCGTATAAATTTGACATTCATATTGAGAGACTGAAGGTTTTTTGAAAAGAGCATACTATAGATGTTGCAATCATAGTTTTTCAGTGACTTGAGTTATTTTGTTATCTGTATATCATATCATTACCAGAGCATGAGTTCATCAGTTTATACTTGTCCATCAGTTAAAATCCTCCCAGTTATGTCTGTGTAATGTTATCTCTCTGCTGTATTACTACCTGCCTGTATTAGGTATGAAGAAACAGTAGCCCATCTCTTCCTCTATGTACCTGGCMCTATGAGCTGAGGAGAGGCCCCGGCCCGGTCCATGTGTAATATTGTGTATTACTGTAAAACTTTACTGTATTWMGTCYGCTGTARGATTTTAATCCAGCATTTTGTTTTAGTTTTTTTTATTTGTTAATGTTTTTTAAAGCGAGAAGAAAACAACAATGATAATTGTTTTATTATAATTCTAGTGGTGTTAGATGTTTTGTTAGTTCTGTTTGCATTCATGAAGAAGCCAAGTGGAAACACTACTCACACTGTCACAGTAGTAAAGGTATTTTCATATTGATTAAAAACACCTCTGGGAGTGTTTTCTTTATCATTGTGTGTGTGTGTGTGTGTGTGCGTGTGCGTGTGTGTGTGTGCGTGTGTGTGTGTGTGTGTTTTACTATCCTTGTGGGGACCAGAATGAAAATTTGGACTAGTGGGGACATTTCGCCAGTCCCCACAAGAAAAGTGGTTATTTTAGACATAGGGTTTAGGGTTAGGAGTCAGGTTTGGGGTTAAGTGTTAGGGAAAACAGGAATCGGTTGTTTGGTTCCCGTGTCTGTGTGTGTAATAAAGGGAAACAGGATGAAAGGCAATGCTGTAATGTGTGTAAKTAATGCTGACTGAACAACAAACAATGTAAAGCTCAACATCAGACACAGCGGAACATGTGTAAACTGTGTGTGTACAGTATGTGAGTGTTACAGAGAGGATGGGGAGAGCAAGATGCTTTTTATCTCTCAGAATCACCTTTATTCGCCAAGTACATTTACACATACTCAGAATTTTACTTGATGATATGGTGCTGCACCTGCTAGTGATAGACAACATTTAGAGACAGAATACAGACAGTGGAGTTTCAACAAAGTTTACATACAGTACATTTGGAAAGTTTTCAGACCCCTTGACTTTTTCCATATTTTGTTACTTTACAGCCTTTAAAAAATATATATTAAATTTAAAAAATCCTCATCAATCAAGAGAGGCAGTAATAAAGCCTCTCTTGAAAAAGCCAAACCTTGACCAAGAAAATATAAAAAACTATCGGCCTATATCGAATCTTCCATTCCTCTCAAAAATGTTAGAAAAAGCTGTTGCGCATCAACTCACTGCCTTCCTGAAGACAAACAATGTATATATGTATATATATAACAATGTATGCTTCAGTCTGGTTTTAGACCCCATCATAGCACTGAGACTGCACTTGTGAAGGTGGTAAATGACCTTTTAATGGCGTCAGACCGAGGCTCTGCATCTGTCCTCGTGCTCCTAGACCTTAGTGCTGCCTTTGATACCATCGATCACCACATTCTTTTGGAGAGATTGGAAACCCAAATTGGTCTACATAGACAAGTTCTGGCCTGGTTTAGATCTTATCTGTCGGANGTGTGTGTGTGTGTGTGTGTGTGTGTGTGTGTGTGTGTGTGTGTGTGTGTGTGTGTGTGTTTGTTTGGTTTTACTATCCTAGTGGGGGCCAGAAGGAAGTTTCGGACAAGTGGGGACATTTCGCCAGTCCCCACAAGAAAATAGGTTATTTAAGGCTTAGGGGTTAGGGTGAAAATTAGGGTTACGAGTCAGGTTTAGAGTTTGGGGTTAGGGAGAATAAGAATCAGTTGCTTGGTTCCCGTGTCTGTGTGTGTGTAATAAAGGGAAACAGGATGAAATTCAATGCTGTAGTGTGTGTAACTAATGCTGCCTGAACAACAAACATTGTAAAGCTCAATATCAGACACAGCGGAACGTGTGTAAACTGTGTGTGTACAGTATTTGAGTGTTACAGAGAGGATGGGGAGAGCAAGATGCTTTTTATCTCTCAGAATCACCTTTATTCGCCAAGTACATTTACACATACTCAGAATTTTATTCGGTGATATAGTGTTGCAGCTGCTAGTGATATACAACATTTAGAGACAGAATACAGACAGTGGAGTTTCAACAAAGTTTACATACAGTACATTTGGAAAGTATTCAGACCCCTTAACTTTTTCCACATTTTGTTAAGTTACAGCCTTATTCAAAAATGTATTAATGACATTTTTTTCCTCATCAATCTACACGCAATACCCCATAATAACAAAGCAAAAACACATTTAAAAAAAAAAGTTAGCTAATTTATTAAAAAATATATATTAAAAAATGTTACATAACTATTCAGACCCTTTGCTATGATACTCGAAATTGAGCTCAGGTGCATCCTGTTACCATTGATCATCCTTGAGACTCTTCCTAGAGATGGCTGCCCGGCCAAGCTGAACAATCAGGGGGGAAGGGCCTTGGTCAGGGAGGTGACCAAGAACCCAATGGTCACTCTGACAGAACTCCAGAGTTCCTCTGTCGAGATGGGAGAACCTTCCAGAAGGACAACTATCTCTGCAGCACTCCACCAATCAGGCCTTTATGGTGGAGTGGCCAAACAGAAGCCACTCCTCAGTAAATGGCACATGACAGCCTGCTAAGAGTTTGCCAAAAGGCACCGAAATGACTCTCAGACCATGCATGAGAAACAAGATTCTCTGGTCTGATGAAACCAAGATTGAACTATCTGGCCTGAATGCCAAGCGTCACATCTGGAGGAAACCTGGAACCATCCCTACCGTGAATCATGGTGGTGTCAGCATCATGCTGTGGGGATGTTTTTCAGCTGCAGGGACTGGGAGACTAGTCAGGATCGAGGGAAAGATAAACGGAGCAAAGTACAGAGAGATCTTTGATGAAAACCTGCTCCAGAGCGCTCAGGACCTCAGCCTGGGGACGAAGGTTCACCTTCACCTTCCGACCCTAAGCACACAGACAAGACAACACTGGAGTGGCTTCGGCACAAGTCTCTGAATGTCCTTGAGTGGCCCAGCCAGAGCCTGGACTTGAACCCGATCGAACATCCCTGGAGAGACCTGAAAATAGCTGTGCAGCGCAGCTCCCCATTCAACCTTCCAGAGTTTGAGAGGATCTGCAGAGAAGAATGGGAGAAACTCCCCAAATACAGGTGTGCCAAGCTTGTAGTTTCATACCCAAGAAGACTCGAAGCTGTAATAACTGCCAAAGGTGCTTCAACAAAGTACTAAGTAAAGGGTCTGAATACTTATGTAAATTAAATGAAATTCAGTAAAAAAAAAAATGCTAACAAAAACAGTTTTTTCTTTATCATAATGGGGTATTGTGTGTTGAGTGATGAGGGAAAACATCTATGTAATCAATTTTAGAATAAGGCTGTAATGTAACAAAATGTGAAAAAAGTCAAGGGGTCTGAATACTTTCTGAATGCACAGTTCATTATATACAACTAGCTTCTAAACTGGATTGAAAGGGAAATAAAGCAACTCATAGAGCAGTGTTGGGATGTTTTTAAGCTTGCTCCCCTGTGTAGAGCAGTAGGCGATATGTTATTCACCCTGACTGAACCGATGTTAGGCTACACAATTATGCTAATAATGGCATTTAGGCCTACAATCCTCACMATTATCATTATTAAGGACTTATCTAACGTGMGCTAAAWCGCACTTTGACCCAAGCCTGTTTCCAAAAATGTTAAAAGGCCAWTTGTGACTGGGATGTTTGCATARTCTMAACCATTAARAAATGCTGATGTTCCTCCCAACGAGATATGTAAGTTGCAACAGCAAACAGAGCAGCCCTAGTCATATGAATAACCTCGTGAGTTTTGAARTTGTGCTTAAAATCTGTTACAGTTAATTCACCGTAAATGCCATACTTTTCACTAGAGGGGYAAACTGGTTTGGGATTACTTTGAAATCAGCGCGCATGAGTACCAGCCGATTACAGCACATAAAGGYTCATCTTTTGGGTGAATACACGGTAGGCTAATATATTGCTTTTGATTTTCAGAAATAGTGTTTTTTGTATTACAATATTATAAACCGAAATTATTGACATGTGACATTCGTTTGTCTGCAGGATTGTTATGAAATTCATGAAAATAATAAAGCGAAAGTAAAAGATGGGAAAATATAACAAATGTTGGGTTAGTTCAGCTCATAGACATTAGGCGTTCAGCTAAGCCTAACTTCTATTTTAACCCAAATAATAAATAATTTATAGGCTACAGTTAGCCTACAGCTTTCTGTATATAGTGTGCAAAATTACAGTAGCCATATGTCCATAATGTTTACTCACTATGCTGTCGGTGTATGCGCTGTAGTGTGCAGAGATGGCAGCTCCATACAGCCCCCTGACCACTCACGTCCTGAACACCGGGATGGGCGTCCCTGGAGCCCACATGGCCCTCAGCCTGCATCGCATGGATCCCTCCACTTCACTCTGGAACCTTCTCACCACAGGGTAACCTCATCACAGAGAGTGCTGCAGCACCAGTTAACATAGACATAGAATGAAAATTAACACAATAATTTCTTATCAGCTTCATAATAATCAATATAATAGACAAATACACATTTAGTATTTATTTTAGAAATTTCAGATTCACCTCTACAGCCTCTTTCAGCAGGGCTGCATAATATTATCAAACATGAATATCTTTATACCGGTAGTAATGTTAATGAGCCAAGGCTTATTTCAGGATCACATCAAACCAATGTCCAATGTATTCAGTATTTTATATAATTTTAAATAATTTCTTCTCAGGACTACTAATGATGATGGGCGCTGCCCAGGACTCATCACCAGAGAAACGTTCACTCCAGCAGTGTACAAGATGCGCTTTGAGACAGGCCAATACTGGGAGAGTCTGGGAGAGACCTCTTTCTACCCATACGTCGAGGTTAGTTGAAGACAGTCTTCAATGCTTTTATCATAAAGAAAGGGTGCATTTAAATGTATGACTGTTGGACATATAAAGTTAGACATAAATGTTTCTTTATATCTACAGAATCAGCTTCTGTTTATTTCCTTGTCAGCTATGCGATCGCTAACTGAACGCTAAATGTTTCGGTAGCTCCTATTGGTTGGCTGAGTGGTTACTAACACATTGGTGGTCTGTGTTTATCTGCAGATAGTCTTCACCATAACGGACCACAGTCAGAAGTTCCATGTTCCTCTGCTCTGCAGCCGCTTCTCCTACACTACCTACCGGGGGAGCTAGAGAGTCTGTCACTCACCCCCACTCACCATCTTTCACCTGGGCCACATTCAGTTGTCAAACGTTGTCTAATCACGGTTAACCCAGAACTAATGTCTTGCGTAATTGTCAGATGCTTGATTAAGTTCCGGGTCCATATGTGTTAAGGGAAGAGATCGGAACCGGAACGAAGAGATCCACCCTTCTCTCTTTGCAAGTTACGGGCAAGTCTATGGTTCAAATGTCCCCTCCCCTTACAAAATTTGAAAGATGCTAACACCTGTGAAATCGTGATTAATCCAAAGCACCGGAACTAATGCTGCTCATTATCTCACTCATCCCGTTTTATCATGCCAGATCTACAGAACCATTTATGTTTACGTAGTCTGTCCAAGAGAGATTAAACATTGTTGCACGTTGCAGATAGAAATGCCATGACCAGAGTCTACATGATTCCTTGTTCTACATGTCAGATAGAAATATGTTATGAAGAATAAACATCTGAACGTTCCAAGACGTTGTGTCCTGCTGAACGCGCCCCTGGCTGACTGTGACCCGCACCTGTCACCTGGGCCTATTCAGGTGGTTGAAAGTCATCCTTCAGTTATTATAGGTAGAAATGTACCTCAGAAAGCACTCTTCTGTAATACTAGTTATACTATTATAGTTATTGAGTACAGAACACAAGAACAGTATCCTTTATGTGGTACATGTCTACCAGTAACAGTTGTTATGTGCTCCTGTCATCCATGGCTCTCTGAGAGATCCCAGTCATTTGTTTCACTTGCCTTTTGGACCAATCGATGACAGCAAACACTTTTTTAAATGTTTGATCTGATATTAACAAAATGTCTAAGCTTTATTGGACAGTGGGGTTGTGATGTGTGCCATTTCCTTCAGAATATTGATTACCCATTTTTGTGTCCTTCAATTCATTTTGGAAAATCTAGATATCAAAATAAACAATTACAATCTTATGTTTATGTATGACTAATTTAARTATATTTTATGTTGTAAGTGTGACTGGTTGATGGGTAGGCCTAAACTGTCCAGCCACTCATCATTTCTACGAGATCATCCTTTTGTGGCTCGATTGCTTTACTCTGGATGGATATTGGATTATTCTGAGATCGATTATATTATACTGAAGCAGGGCCCGGCCCCTAACGAAACAGTTCCACAAGACTCGTGAAGTGACAGATTTTCTTATTTCACCACTGATAAGGTCTATTTTCTATAAATTCGAACACAATGGCAGACGATGAATTGGAGGCTATCAGGCGGCAACGCATGGCCGAACTGCAGTCAAAACATGGGGTAAGGAGAGAACCTGAGGGGACCAAAAATGCATAGTTCCGACCATATATGGAGATCCACTGTTCATTCTGTCGCTAGCTAACTAGTGTTAGCCTTATAGCTCAAGTTTCGAGTATTTTAACCTATCACCATCTTTAACAAATTCTCTGTTACTGTTCATTGCATGTTTGCATAGCAGCCAGATAATTCAGTACCTAGTTTACTAGCTAACGTAGTTAGTTATAAGATACTGTAGCTTGATAGCTAGCTAACGTTAGCTAGTAAACTCATGCCATAGTGAGACACGAGTTATACTCGTAGCTAGTAAGTAGCTAGTAAGCTATATGATGTGATTTAATCAACATTTATGAATAGCAGACACTTCAACGAATAGGCGAAACATACATTTAATTTATGAACAGGACAATGACTAGTTGATTTTGGCGCTCGCGTCTCCCACTCCTCGGGTTGAGAATCGCGCGCCCGCATTACGGCTCCTCTGGTGCGCGTACATGTGCCCAGGTGTTTAGGTGCACATGTGCGAGAGTAGTGTGACCTAGTTTGTAGCAATCAACTGAACATAATTGTTAGTAGCCCACCCTCTGTCTGGATTATCTAGCAAGCCTGTTTGGCACTGATTTCTAAAGCTTCATTAAGCAAAACACTTTACTGAATAGATATACCGAGATTAGCCCAATATTGGACTAAATGAGCCTAAAATCACTCCTTTTAGTCCAAGGACCTTACATGTTCTGTTTAGAGGCGAGTTGGCTCTGGCAGCCAAAACAGCAATCAAAACTTGAATCGATTCTCAATTGCGGTATAGTTCTAGAAACATAAAGCCCTCAACTTTCATATCACATTTTAAAACAGCTGCAGCTGACAGTATGTTTTTCAGTGACAAAAGTTTGTTGTGTCCGTCTTCCGTTTACGCACAGGTGTTCGAAGCGCAAAGAGCTAATTAGTACAGCAAGCGCTTCTCAGATTTCTATCACCTGAAACATTCACAGAAGATAAAAATACAATATATCCACAGGAAAGTATAATTACATAAATGTTTCAAAGCACTGGTAATGTGTTCAGATTTCTATCAGAACAATGTAAACACATGCACGAGCTCGGCAAGTACGCACACATCTCGTGCATGTGTTTACATTGTTCTGATAGAAATCTGAACACATTACCAGTGCTTTGAAACATTTATGTAATTATACTTTCCTGTGGATATATTGTTTCACATTACTACTGCCAAAAGGGCCAACTGCACGTACAACTGGATAAGTACACTGTAATATTATTTTATTCAACATTCTGGCTTGTAGAGGTCGGGGGAGGAAACTTTCTTGACTGAAATGCACATTTCTGCGCAACGTAGGATTCAATGTAATTCAACGTCCGGTTTCCAGGCAACTGCACGACAGAAGTCAATGCATATCTTCTGATGGAGTTCAGTCTAATTTTATTAACATAACCAAAGGACTCCCACAAGGCTCAATACTACTGTAGACCKTTTATGGTTCACTATTTACATTAATAATGTTGGTCTGTCCCTGAATAATAATAACTGGGGCTTACATCTCTATGCAGATGAGTAATTTATTAACGTGCCCCCTCAGTGCAGCAAGCCATTCATGACCTTCAGCTTGGCTTTGATTCAATTCAAGAATCGATTACCGATCTTAAATGAATGTTGATAAAAACCAAGTTTGTTTTTCTCCAGGTCTTGTAAAATWGATTTTAAAGACTTAGAGAGGAGCCCAAATTGAGCTAGTTCTCCATTTATAAGTAGGTAGGCATTTGGATTGATGATAAGTTGGCCTTTAAAAAAACAAAAAGTTGCAAGTAAAGGTTGATTTCCTTTATACAGTGGCGATTTTAGCATGTAAATCTTTGTGGGGCAAACTCATTATTAGAGGTTGACCGATTATGATTTTTCAACGCCGGTACTGGATTATTGGAGAACCAAAAAAAGACGATACCGATTAATCGGCCGATTTAAAAAAAAATATATATATATATATATTAATACAAAAATTGTAAAAATGCTATATATATATTTTATATATATTTGTAATAATGACAATTACAACAATACTCAATGAACACTTTTATTTTAACTTAATAAAATACATCAATAAAATCAATTTAGTCTCAAATAAATAATGAAACATGTTCAATTTGGTTTAAATAATGCAAAAACAAAGTGTTGGAGAAGAAGGTAAAAGTACAATATGTGCCATGTAAAAAAGCTAACGTTTAAGTTCCTTGCTCAGAACATGAGAACATATGAAAGCTGGTGGTTCCTTTTAACATGAGTCTTCAATATTCCCAGGTAAGTAGTTTTAGGTTGTAGTTATTATAGGACTATTTCTCTCTATACCATTTGTATTTCATATACCTTTGACTATTGGATGTTCTTATAGGCACTATAGTATTGCCAGTGTAACAGTAAAGCTTCCGTCCCTCTCCTTGCCCCTACCTGGGCTCGAACCATGAACACATCGACAACAGCCACCCTCGAAGCATCGTTACCCATCGCTCCACAGAAGCCAACTACTTCAAGGTCTCAGAGCGAGTGATGTCACCGATTGAAACACTATTAGCGCGCACCCCGCTAACTAGCTAGCCATTTCACATCGGTTACACCAACCTAATCTCAGGAGTTGATAGGCTTGAATTCATAAACAGCTCAATGCTTGAAGCCTTGCGAAGAGCTGCTGGCAAACGCACTAAAGTGTTGTTTGAATGAATGCTTACGAGCCTGCTGCTGCCTACCACCGCTCAGTCAGACTGCTCTATCAAATATAAAATAATAGACTTAATTATAACATAATAACACACAGAAATACGAGCCTTAGGTCATTACTATGTTCAAATCCTGAATCTATCATTTCGAAAACAAAACGTTTATTCTTTCAGTGAAATACGCAACCGTTCCGTATTTTATRTAACGGGTGGCATCCCTAAGTCTAAATATTGCTGTTACATTGCACAACCTTCAATGTTATGTCATAATTATGTATAATTCTGGCAAATTAATTACAGTRTTTGTTAGGAATAAATTATCTWCACACAGTGCGCAACGAGCCAGGTGGCCCAAACTGCTGCATATACCCTGACTGCTTACACGGAACACAAGAGAAGTGACACAATTTCCCTAGTTAAAATAAATTAATGTTAGCAGGCAATATTAACTAAATATGCAGGTTTAAAAATATATATGATTTTAAAGAAAGGCGTTGATGTTTATGGTTAGGTACACATTGGTGCAACAACAGTGCTTTTTTCGCAAATGCGCTTGTTAAATCATCACCCGTTTGGCGAGGTAGGCTGTGATTCGATGAGAAATTAACAGGCACCGCATCGATTATATGCAATGCAGGTCAAGCTAGATAAACTAGTAATATCATCAACCATGTGTACTTAACTAGTGATTATGTTAAGATTGATTGTTTTTTATAAGTTAAGTTTAATGCTAGCTAGCAACTTACCTTGGCTCCTTGCTGCACTCGCGTAACAGGTAGTCAGCCTGCCACACAGTCTCCTCGTGGAGTGCAATGTAATCGGCCACAGTCGGTGTCCAAAAATGCCGATTACCGATTGTTATGAAAACTTGAAATTGGCCCTAATTAATCGGCCATTCCGATTAATCGCTCGACCTCTATTACCAATCCCTATGCTCAATATTTTCTGCTGGCTGCCCTTCCACCACAGAAAGCACTGAGCTAGGCTGAAACACCTGCATTTTGGAGCTGCTTTAGTCAAGAAAGCAAAAAAGAGACCATGTTTGTATGCAGCTTTATTAAGTACATTTTTTTTACATTGTTTGCAAACTGATATGTGACAAGTATAAACGCCACTGCCTGTATAGAAATAAAATTATCTCACTTTTGAAGATAGGGGGAAGATTGTTCAAGCAACACTTCCCAGTAATTGACTATGGCGACTCAATCCTCATGCATATGGCAGCCTCTGTTAAAACCTCTAGATACAGTCTACCACTCAGCCTTTCGTTTTATCATTGGTGATAATTTCTGTACGCATCATTTTCTCTTATATAGTTCTGTTGGATGGGAGTCTCTGAGTAACAGAAGGACCCAACATTGGCTAATATTAATATATAAAGCACTTCTCCAGAAACTCCCATACTACCTCATCTCAATTCTAAATAGGAAATCTGTATAATACTCTCTCTCAAGACTGGTTGGTACTAGAGATTCCATGGGTCTCCTGAGTTAGGGAAGACTGCTTTTAGTTACTATGCCCCTCAGACCTGGAATGACCTACAGGTCACTCTAAAACTTGATTATTTGGTCCCAAAAGGTGAATTTATGGCTATAATAAAAAATGTGACCAATGAAAACTGCACTGGATTTGATCGATTGTATATATTTGTTTCTACTAACCTTTTGAATGTAACAATTTATTTGAAATGTTGTAACTGTAACTTTGTAGTGATCATGCTAGAATTGTTTTTCTCAGGGCACCATTGGAAATGAGACCCTGGTCTCAATGAGTTCCCCTGGTTAAATAAAGGTTAATAATAAAAAATTAAAATAAGGTGTGTAGTAATTTAACCTTTTYTTTTTTTGTATTTATTATTATTTCTCGCATATATGAAATGTTACTTATGTTTCCAAAACCGTACTGCAAGTAATGCGTTTTAACATCCGCAACGAGTGTCGGGGCTCTTAACAAAACTCCCCCGGCCAGAAGATACTATTGTCAATAGGCGCTAAAGGTAGTTAGTGTCTATGAATGGGTTATACCTAAATATGATGACAGAGATTATCAGTCAAAAGATTGGGAATGGGATGGACGTAGACGCACTAGGAATCCTTTTCTTCCAACAGAGATGTTGTCATTGAGTTTGAGTTGKTAATTTTTCAGAGTCTGTCTTGGAACCAAATGAATCCGGGGGTAAGCTGCTGTACAGCTACTGTACTGCACATTGTGTGATGAGGGTGACATGGCAAAAGGCTGTATAATTAATGACCTGGACTGAGCYATGCAGCATGTCTGCCAGTTCTGCTTGTGCTCCATGAGAAATGTGACCCAAGTATGTTTGCAATAAAATGTTTGAATGCCAGACCGTGGAGTATTGTGAATGGTTTGGGACATGGTTATCAAGCTTGAGTGAAGCTTATATGTTAAAGTATTTAAAATGTTATTGTATTATTTTGAAAGCTTTTGTATAAAAATATTTTCCAGAAACCTGTAAATATTAACTTTCTATTCTACTGTAATACAGTTTTTTTTGTATCCCAGTCCAACTCCCTATCCCTGTCCTCAAGGTAGGCTAGATTTGAAGGAACCGGGTAGGTGTAATCAATACGGGGGTGGCTCCACCCAGTCTACCAATAGGTTCCTTCAGATCTGCAAACTCCAAAGGAGTAGGGATAGGGGAGGGGGCAAAGGGTTGTTTTCTGAACCACGTTTTGGTACAAGTTAAACTGTGTTGTTCAAGGATCTAATCCCATTGTTTTATAACGCTTTGCCATGGGTGTGAAAAATGAATATCAATATTAGGATAGGCTACACTTCAAGAGAGAGCTGATTTGCGCTCTCAGCATGGCTGTGTGATACAGTAGCCTGTTGGCTAATGCAAATAAAATAGACATTCTCTCAAATAGCCTGTATCCAGTGGCTGGTCTGTTCTCTTGATGTTGTTTAAAAATAAATATTTATTTTATGCAATTAAGAAAAAGGCAGAGTAATGTGTGGACTTTCTGACTGTCTCTTTCTCCCCTCGCTTCCCAGGACTCCTCAAATGACCAGCAAGGGCAACAGGAGGCCAAACAGAGGTTAGTTTTCATTATCTATCAAAACTTTTATTCCTGTCATGCTATCACAATTCAGCGCTGAGTATAGCTACATTTCAGAGACACAGATGTCTCCCCTGTTGTTGGTTTAGTTCACAGTAGTTTGCTAATGTTGCATGTATTGACCTGCACTTTGCAGCTCTGGTTTATGAAGAACTATGTGACAGACTATTTATAAAGCTAGTCAATGTGATAAAACAATTGGCTTCGTTTACTGTAAATGCAGCCACTGTGGCCTAACTAATCTTCTGTTCGGTCTTTTCACAGGGAAACAGAGATGAGGAACTCCATGCTGGCTCAGGTTCTAGACCAGTTCGCCCGCGCCAGATGTAGGTCTTTCATATCCCCCTGGTTTGAATGAATCATTGATCTGATATTGGAACTTTCAGCACCTATGCCTGGTTAGCAATAGGTGGCTCCATTGCCTAAAAGCCTGCTATGTTTTGTTGCGTTGCAGTGAGTAACTTGGCTCTGGTGAAGCCAGAGAAGGCCAAAGCAGTGGAGAATTACCTCATACAGATGGCCCGCATGGGCCAGCTGGGAGGAAAGGTGAGAGAACTGGACCTAAAGCATATGTGGACATACAGTGGGGCAAAAAAGTATTTAGTCAGCCACCAATTGTGCAAGTTCTCCCACTTAAAAAGATGAGAGAGGCCTGTAATTTTCATCATAGGTACACTTCAACTATGACAGACAAAATGAGGGGGAAAAATCCAGAAAATTACGAGAGCCAAAATCTTGCTTGTTTGTAGGTGACCAAATAATTATTTTCCACCATAATTTGCAAATAAATTCATTAAAAATCCTACAATGTGATTTTCTGGATTTCTTTTCTCATTTTGTCTGTAAAAGTGTACCTATGATGAAAATTACAGGCTCTCTCATCATTTTAAGTGGGAGAACTTGCACAATTGGTGGCTGACTAAATACTTTTTTGCCCCACTGTATATCATTGAACTTACGTTTAAACACAATTGTGATTGTTAATGCTTAGGAAAAATCCTTAACTGAAAAAAGTGGGGCTATGGGTGAGGTAGGAGCGAGAAATCAAATCAAATGTATTTTATATAACCCTTCTTACATCAGCTGATATATCAAAGTGCTGTACAGAAACCCAGCCTAAAACCCCAAACGGCAAGCAATGCAGGTGTAGAAGCACGATGCTAGGAAAACTCCCTAGAAAGGCCAAAACCTAGGAAGAAACCAGGCTATGAGGGGTGGCCAGTCCTCTTCTGGCTGTGCCGGGTGGAGATTATAACAGAACATGCCAAGAGTTTCATAAATGACCAGCATGGTCAAATAATAATAATCACAGTAGTTGTCGAGGGTGCAACAAGTCACCACCTCAGGAGTAAATGTCAGTTTGATTTTCATAGCCGATCATTGAGAGTATCTCTACCGCTCCTGCTGTCTCTAGAGAGTTGAAAACAGCAGGTCTGGGACAGGTAGCCCGTCCGGTGAACAGGTCAGGATTCCATAGCAGCAGGCAGAACAGTTGAAACTGGAGCAGCAGCACGGCCAGGTGAACTGGGGACAGCAAGGAGTCATCATGCCAGGTAGTCCTGAGGCATGGTCCTAGGGCTCAGGTCCTCCGAGAAAAAAAAAAGAGAGAATTAGAGAGAGCATACTTAAGTTCACACAGGACACTGGATAAGACAGGAGAAATACTCCAGATAAAACAGACTGACCCTAGCCCCCCGACACAAACTACTGCAGCATAAATACTGGAGGCTGAGACAGGAGGGGTCAGGAGACACTGTGGCCCCCCACCCACTTTGCCAAAGCACAGCCCCCACACAACTAGAGGGATWWCTTCAACCACCAACTTACCATCCTGAGACAAGGCCGAGTATAGCCCACAAAGAGCTCCGCCACGGCACAACCCAAGGGGGGGCGCCAACCCAGACAGGAAGACCACGTCAGCGACTCAACCCACTCAAGTGACGCACCCCTCCTAGGGACGGCATGGAAGAGCACCAGTAAGCCAGTGACTCAGCCCCTGTAATAGGGTTAGAGGTAGAGAATCCCAGTGGAGAGAGGGGAACCAGCCAGGCAGAGACAGCAAGGGCGGTTCGTTGCTCCAGAGCCTTTCTGTTCACCTTCACACTCCTGGGCCAGACTACACTCATCATAGGATCTACTGAAGAGATGAGTCTTCAATAAAGACTTAAAGGTTGAGACCGAGTCTGCATCTCTCACATGGGTAGGCAGACCATTCCATAAAAATGGAGCTCTATAGGAGAAAGCCCTGCCTCCAGCTGTTTGCTTAGAAATTCTAGGGACAATTAGGAGGCCTGCGTCTTGTGACATTTTAGAGGCCCCCATCTTGGCGGTGTAGAGAAATTTGTCAATTTTTAAGCCAATATCCTGCAATTCTACGAAGTTCTCCATGGAGCTGAAATAACTTTTTGCCGTTTTAAAGCTAATTTCCTGCGATTTTATATATATATATATATATACATATACAGTTGTAAGTTTACATACACTTAGGTTGGAGTCATTAAAACTTGTTTTTCAACCACTCCAGAAATGTCTTGTAAACAAACTATACATTTGGCAAGTCGGTTAGGACATTACTTTGTCCATGACACAAGTAATTTTTCCAACAATTGTTTACAGACAGATTATTTCACTTATAATTCACTGTATCACAATTCCAGTGGGTCAGAAGTTTACATAAACTAAGTTGTTAGTGTATGTAAACTATTATTCTGACATTTCACATTCTTAAAATAAAGTAGTGATCCTAACGGACCTAAGACAAGGAATTTTTACTAGGATTAAATGTCAGGAATTGTAAAAAACTGAGTTTAAATGCATTTGGCTAAGGTGTATGTAAACTTCCGACTTCAACTCTATATGTGTGTGAACAAACATCAGAAACACCTTCCTAATATTGAGTTGCACCCCCTTTTGCTCTCAGAACAACCTCTATTCATTGGGGCATGGGCTTTACAAGATGTCAAAAGCGTTCCACAGGGATACTGGCCCATGTTGACTCCAATGCTTCCCACAGTTGTCACGTTGGTTGGATGTCCTGAGGGGTGGTGGACCAATCTTGATACACCCAGGAAACTGTTGAGCGTGTGAACCCCAGCAGCATTGCAAAAATCTGCCACCTACTACCATACCCTGTTCAAAGGCACTTAACTTTTGTCTTGCCCATTCACCCTATTATTTTATTTAACCTTTATTTAACTAGGCAAGTCAGTTTAGAACAAATTCTTATTTACAATGAAGGCAAAGGGCCTCCTGTGGGGACAGGGGCTGGGATCAAAAATAATATATATATAGGACAAAACACACATGACAACACAACACTACATAAGACAACAACATAGCAAGGCAACAACAAATGACAACACTGCATGGTAGAAACACAACATGACAACAACATGGTAGCAGCACAAAACATGGTACAAACATTATTGGGCACAGACAACAGCACAAAGGGCAAGAAGGTAGACAACAATACAACATAGGGACTGCGTCCCCTCTCATGAATGGCACACCTACACAATCCATGTCTCAATTGTCTCAAGGCTTAAAAATCCTTCTTTAACCTGTCTCCTCCCCTTCGTCTACACTGATTGACGTGGATTTAACAAGGGACATCAATAAGGGATCATAGCTTTCACCTGGATTCACCTAGTCAGTCGGTCATGGCAAGAGCAGGTATTCCAAATGTTTTTTAAACTCAGTGTATATTATATATTTTTTTTTTACGCGACCCGAAAAAACCCACTTAGACAGCCTGCCGGTTCTTTCTCTTCACTAGTGACTGCATTGCCCCGAGCAGTCACACGCAGGACCATATTTCCCCTGTGAATTCACATGCAATTTTCAGATTTTTTTCTTATCATGCAAACGTTTAAACATTTAAAAAATTCTCTATGAAAAGCACTGACTTGACCCATCTGCTATTGGCTCTTCCTTACATTTGGATTGTCTCTTTTCAGATTTCAGAGACTGGTTTGATCGACATCCTAGAAAAAGTTAGTCAGCAAACAGAAAAAAAGACAACTGTCAAGGTGAGTCCACAGATCAAATACAATATCACGATCTCAGACAGACTTTTAACTGACTGCATCCCCTCTCCTCCCCACAGTTCAACCGACGAAAGGTGATGGACTCAGATGATGAGGATGATGATTGATGCGTTGAAGGAGCTCAGGAGCCAGTCACACGGCTGGCTTAGGGCGGGATTCAGGACTGGATAGGTTGGAGCAGGGCTCTGCTCGTTGGCGGCCATCTTTGACTTGCCAAATGCCCTGCATTAGTGATGCACCCAGGGATATCACATCACCCCCTGTGTGCATCTGGAACTCGTTACTATATTCTCTCTTATATCCATTTTCACCACGTTTTACTTTTTCTCCACAACAAGAAGCAGAACAAAATTCAACTTAGGGTATATTGCTGCTGATGCATTTTTCTAGAGACTGCTTTTTGAATACTGTCTGCTGCTACTCAGTAAATAGTGAAACCATCAAATTGGACAGAGCACATGGGTATATTCATTCTTTTTTGTAAATTTTTGCTGACCTGTATCCAACAGTTTACATTTTGAAAAAATACAAAAGCCTTACATTTGAATGCTTATTCCATAAATTATCAACAGTTTTATCATGATGATATTTTGTCTTTGAGCTGAGTGCTTGAAGACTCATTGATTGGTCATARGGGTTTGCACTACATTTGCTTTCATTAAAAAAGTATAATCACTTAAGAGCAATGGCGTAAGAAAAATATAGTTTGTATTAAAATGTAGTCAATCTTTTTTACAAGGCATCCTAGATAGTGTCTTAGGCTATCCTAATGTATAGGCTGACATTACATAGTTGCTTTGACTCACTAGGTTCAAATACTCTATGCTGAAATGTATGCAGTATGTGCATTAAGAGGCTTAGACATGTATTTGTAGCAGGATTTGTTAAATTATCTCAATCGTTGGTCTATAACAGCACTTGAAGAACTTCCTGCTTCACTCATATTGAACAGGTGTATGGTGAGACCACAGATATATGAATGGTTGATTCTATTGTACACCTGCCACAGGTAATACTCAATATCTGACAGTACATTGATGTTCTTACAAGCATGATGTTACTGAATATTTGGAGATAAGTTCATGGGAGATTTGGTTTCATGTTCATAGTGTTCACCCCAATAAATCAATGTCAGCATTGATAAAGCAGACAAGGAGTCATTCTTGATCATAAAACAAGTGTTCCTCTTATAATAACAATAATTATACACTAGATTACTGTTTTTTCTTTCCTCTGAAACCATAATTTCATATAACAAGGTTAACTAAAGAAGAACATAACAAGAGCTGTTAATATACGGTATATGGCAAATATACCCCGCACTATGATTCATAATATCCAGTCACTCACTACTGCATTTCTGGCTGTGATCATGATACGCCCCCTAAATGTGGCTCTGGTCTCATTTTCGGGCGACCGTGGTCTGATCAAAAGGATTGGCTGCCTTGTTTCAGTCACGGAACATGAGTGGCTCTGATTGGTGGGAGGTTTAGTCATGTGCTCTACCCCCTCCAATCCACAGAGACGTTTTGTAAAGCTCTATGGTTGTGCAGACATTACTGTATCAGTGGATCTCAAAATAGTAGACAGTCTCGCGTTTATAGTATTTTTTGTTATTTTATTGCTCCTGATTTTACTTGATCAAAATGCCCGAGGACGGAGGCAAAAAGCTCACCATGGTAACATGCAGTGCGCCTGTGAATATCGCTGTCATCAAATACTGTGAGTATTGTATTTTCGTATAATCCACTACAGACATCTGATCGTCTGACTGTCAACCAAAGAACACTGTCAACCACACACAATGATGTCAAAGGAATGTTCTCTGTACAATCTTTGAAAATAACTATGTATTAAATTGTAAATGCTTTATTGTTATTGCTGTTTCAAAGGGGGGAAGAGGGATGAGGAGTTGATTCTACCTATAAATTCATCTTTGAGTGTCACATTACATCAAGACCAGGTAAGACTGTAATACTGTACACCAGACACTCAGTAAGTGGCTAAATATTACTGTCTTGTTAAAACAACAGAAACTAACGATTTCTGCCTTGTGTCCTTATTCCTCCCAGCTCAAAACAACCACAACAGTGGCGTGCAGCAGGTCGTTCCAGGAGGATCGTATCTGGCTCAACGGCAAAGAGGAGGACATAACCCAGCCCAGACTACAGTCCTGCCTTAGGGAGAGTGAGTCACTATATGCAATGATATGATAAAGGGAGAGAGTAGAGGGGGAAGAGTAAGAGGGCAAAGGGGAGGACAAGAAATTATGTGTTGTTGTTGATGGTTTCCTTCCTCAGTTCGGCGCCTGGCCCGTAAGCGACGRAGTGATGGGGAGGCTGATGTAGACATGGCAGGTTTGTCCCATAAAGTCCACATCTGCTCTGTCAACAACTTCCCAACTGCAGCCGGACTGGCCTCCTCTGCTGCCGGCTATGCCTGTCTGGGTAAGAGACTGTGTCCTATCATAATGGTTTGTACCTAACACAACATTAAATGGATCAAATGAAGTAAAAGCTTGTGTGAAACTAGTTTTATTCTTTTTAAATGTTGGGAACTTAACTGTCTCCATCTCCTCATCCCTCTTCTCCTTACTCCTTATTTTCCTTTTGTCTCTCCATCTTGTCTCCTCACTCCATTCTCCTGTTCTAGTGTACACCCTGTCCCGGGTGATGGGAGTGGAGGGGGAGTTGTCTGTGGTTTCTAGGCAYGGTTCAGGTAGTGCCTGTAGGAGTATGTATGGGGGCTTCGTCCAGTGGATTATGGGCCAGCAAGGAGATGGCAAGGACAGTCTGGCCCAGCAGGTGGAGCCAGAGACTCACTGGCCTGAGCTCAGGGTCCTTGTACTGGTGGTAGGTTTCTGATCATTACTGAGGGTGGCTTTTTCTGGAGCAAATGTTGGCATATACATTTCTCCCATGTATTTAATAATCTCAACACCKCCATCTCTCTGTCTCCCTCTCTCTTTTTAGGTCAGTGCTGAGCGGAAACCAGTTGGCAGCACTTCCGGCATGCAAACTAGTGTAGAGACGAGCAGTCTCCTGAAGGTACACACACACACACAGAGTTATATGTTATTAACCCTTACCCTTAACCCTTGCGCTCTCCCCCTCAGCACCGGGCAGACTCTGTGGTCCCAGCCAGGATGAAGGAGATGATTGAGGCTGTACATAAGAGGGACTTTACTGCGTTCGCTGAGCTGACCATGAAGGACAGCAATCAGTTCCATGCCACTTGTCTGGACACCTACCCACCCATCTTCTACCTCAACGACGTGTCGCGCCGTGTTATCAACCTTGTGCACCGCTATAACCGTCACTACAGGGAAACAAAGGTGAGCGCCATCAGGGAGTTAATTCTTTCTTTTAGTCATGGAAATGTGCTAGTCATATGGAACATTGACAGTTCTACAAGGGGTCTAAGCTAAGAAACAGAACAAGGTCCAGTAATTGTTGATATTCTGAGATTATGAAATAGAGATATGAAACTGGTAGTATTTCTACAGTTCAAGAAGAACAGAAAATGTGTTAACAAGCCCAAGTATAGATGTGGTAAAGTCAATGGAACTTGACCAAAACAATGGAAATGCCATGGAAAGATCCAGAATCTCCTCATTTCCCCTAAGTGGAATTAGCCTATTAGGCTATTGTTTATGTGTATTTCACACTATGTTGTGGTACAAWTCGGAGTATAATGCTTGTATTGATGTCAACTTCAATACATGTTCYTGTCATCGTCACCAATCAACTCCATTAGTTAGAAAATGACTGACTACCACCACTGATTTCTCTATGCTACCAGCTTATACAACGGGAGTTAGCATTTAGCAGTCACTTCTTCTGAAACGGAAAAGGGACTACTTCAAAATGTTATGCAGTGAAAACAGCCAAGTATATCCAAATCGGACTTTGTAAACACATTGTGGGCCTGTTACATTACATTGATCATGG
>NC_036850.1:18009492-18059214 GCF_002910315.2 Salvelinus sp. IW2-2015
ACACACACACACACACACAGTTATTAACCCTTACCCGTAAACCTTGCACTCTCCCCCTCAGCACCGGGCAGCCTCTGTGGTCCCAGCCAGGATGAAGGAGATGATTGAGGCTGTACATAAGAGGGACTTTACTGCGTTCGCTGAGCTGACCATGAAGGATAGCAATCAGTTCCATGCCACCTGCCTGGACACCTACCCACCCATCTTCTACCTCAACGACGTGTCGCGCCACGTTATCAACCTTGTGCACCGCTATAACCGTCACTACAGGGAAACAAAGGTGAGCGTCATCAGGGAGTTAGTTCTTTCTTTTAGTCATGGAAATGTGCTAGTCATATGGAACATTGACAGTTCTACAAGGGGTCTAAGCTAAGAAGCAGAACAAGGTGCAGTAATTGTTGATATTCTGAGATTATGAAATAGAGATATGAAACTGGTAGTATTTCTACAGTTCAAGAGGAATAGAAAATGTGTTAACAAGCCCAAGTATAGATGTGGTAAAGAAGTCAATGGAACTTGACCAAAACAGTGGAAATGCCATGGAAAGATCCAGAATCTCCTTATTTCCCCTAAGTGGAATTAGCCTATTAGGCTATTGTTTATGTGTATTTCACACAATGTTGTGGTAAAAATCGGAGTATAATGCTTGTATTGATGTCAACTTCAATACATGTTCATGTCATCATCACCAATCAACTGCATTAGTTAAAAAATGATTTTCACTACCACCACTGATTTCTCTATGCTACCAGCTTATACGAACAGGAGTTAGCATTTAGCAGTCACTTCTTCTAAACCTGAAATGTTATGCAGCGAAACAGCCAAGTATATCCAAATCAGACTTTGTCAACACATTGTGGGTCTGTTACAATATCATCATAGATCATGGCGGATTTGACGAATATCCACTTTGTTAGATCAGATTTGTTGAATGTGCACCAATCTGGCATCCTTCTTCTATRCCCCATGGTCTGCGTTCTATTGACCTCTTTACCGTGTCTATGACCTAGTACTTCTTCATGAGTCTCAGAGGACTAGTGCAGCATCACATCCCTCCTTCTGCTGACACTGTTACAATATAACACTGCTGTAACAAAGGTATAACTTTGGTCCAGAGTTCTTTTCCTGAGTATAAGCAGTGACCGATGTTTTCTCTTCTCCACCAGGTGGCATACACATTTGATGCAGGTCCCAATGCAGTGATCTACACTCTTCAGCAGAATGTGGAAGAGTTTGTCCAGGTGGTCAAACACTTCTTCCCACCAGAGACCAACGGAGGACAGTGAGTTTCTCACAAACACACAAACACACGCAGTCAGACAACACTCCCTCCTGTGACTTTACCTGTCCCACATCAGGTTTCTAAAGGGTCTTCCGGTAGCCCCGACAACACTATCCGAGGAGCTGAAGCAGGCCATTGGTATGGAGCCCACGGTGAAGGGAATCAGCTATATAATCAGCACCAAGGTACACACACACATACATACATACATAGGCACATACACATAGGCAGCACCCTCCGGGTCCTTTGCCCGTTTCCTGTGCATCTCTGCAGGTTGGCGTAGTAGAGGGTTTTGGGGAGCAAGCTTGATGCTCTCTCCAACAGMCTTACGGGAAATCACCAGGAATGCAGATCCTATAAACGCACACATTATGTTTGGATCTGCTACATTTTGATGTGATATTAAGTTGGTTTGTCTGAGTGATTATTTCTGATTTGTGTATAAGGCTGGACCTGGACCTCGCGTGGTGGAGGACCCTAGTGAGCATCTGCTTGGATCTGACGGGCTGCCCAAGGAGAGTGCGTGATACAAGCCAGCCTCCCAGCTGGGCAGAGACAGAACTCTTTGGTGAAAATAAAGACCAGACATATTAACAATCAACAATTCCAATTCAATCAATTGGATACATATGCAAAGACTTAGTCATTGAAGGGGCAATCTGCAGTTGCTATATACATTTTTGGACTTATAAATTAATTATATGTAACGATTGATTCTTGAAGAATATAACTTGTAAATACCTCATGAGCTTAGTTAAACTGTCATACCCCATCAGAACTCAAAATATCAGCTTGTTTTACTACAATGTTTGTAAACAAAGTAAATATAACCATGTTTTAAATGTTTGTTTATGTTTGTTATAACTATAATTTTGATATCATGGATGGTCAGTCCTTGTATCCATAGCTCTGTATATAATTTTGAGTGGTTACATTTCTCCAGCCCCATCCCTCAGCTTTTTGCCAAAACTAAGGATTGCCACAGCGAAACAACCACTCACAGCTGAATACCTCCAACACTGTTGACTAGTGCTTCATTCGGACACTTTTCCTATTGCGAGTTTGGATGAAATGTTTTGTAATGTTAAAGATGAGGGGATGCCTTGTGAGAACGATCAGAAATGTTCTAGTACTTTGATAATTGTAGAAAACTATTTCAAATGTATCTGTTGATTTTCTAAGTAGATGATGTACATTTTACCTAATGGTTTAACAGTCACCTTTAGAGTGAGTGAATCATAAAACAATCTAATTAAAATGAAAACCCTTAAAGGATTATAAATGACAGTATTGAGAACAATGTAGGTGCTTTAGTATAAGAGCTGGATATATAGCCTACATGTCATCTTCAGAGGTGGCACCACCACTCTGGGGCCATTTTTCTTCTCTCCTGATGGTAACCAGGTATAACTACAAAAACTCTACTACCTAGTTGTAGCAGGGATCTTAAGGGTTGCCCTGTTGCCTGGGGCAAGTGAACTGAGCAGTCGAGCAAGTTGAGTCTGCTCTAAAGTTGGCCCAGCTAAAAATGTTTTAACTGAAAACAACGACACCGTAAGGAATTCCAATAGGCATAGCCTAAAACTGATCTTTCTGGTTCATCCCCCATTGTTTAAGTCAGGGTTTCCAAACATGGTCCTGTGCCCCTCTCCCCCAGCACTGCACAGCTGATTCAAATAACTAACTCATCATCAAGCTTTGATTATTTGAATCCGCTGTGTAGCGGATTCAAATAATGTTCACCCAGTGGGGGCCCCAGGACCGAGTTTGGGAAACTCTGTTTTAAGTGCAAGTTGGACCATTTATGTCAGCCGGGCAAGTTGAGCATGCTCTGTATTACAACAGCTGAACGTTTCCCCCTTTGACCAAATCATGTCAGGCAGCAAAGTTAGTTAAAGCAAAGATTATGGATAGACTGACAAGGGTGGCGGTCCAAACACTTAAAAGACACACCCTCGTCCACTTACCCTCGCCTTATGCCCTTGGGGGAATCCCCATCGCCATCTTGGAGGGCGGTCCAAATGATTAGCCAACCAAGGGAAGTTTGCAACGTAAGCCTCTCAGCCCTCGTTTTTAATCGGCTTTGCGAGTGTACAATTATGTTCACTCCGGGCCTGAAACTCCCCATATTTCAATTCGCGACGATTGTACATCCGCTAAGAAAAGTCAGCGAAAACTTAAAAACAACATCAATGGAGAAGTCAACATACAAGTGTAAGTAAAAACAAATGCAAATAAGTTAGAAATTGTGCTACTTTTTTAAATTTCACCTTTATTTACAAGTTCTCAACAAGCACCCCCATAGAGACTGCAAGAGGTCTTGACAACAGGCCCTCTGATTTGACACACTGAACTCTATCTGAGAAGTAGTTGGTGAACCAGAAGGGACAGTCATTTGAGAAACCATGGCTATTGAGTCTGCCAATAAGAATGCGGTGATTGACAGAGTCGAAAGCCTTGGCTAGGTCGATGAAGATGGCTGCACAGTACTGTCTTTTATCGATGGTGATTATGATATCGTTTAGGACCTTGAGCGTGGCTGAGGTGCACCCATGACCAGCTCAGAAACCAGATTGCATAGCGGAGAAGGTACGGTGGGATTCGAAATGGTCGGTGATCTGTTTGTTAACTTGGCTTTCGAAGACTTTAGAAAGGCAGGGTAGGATAGATATAGGTCTGTAAAAGTTTGGGTCTAGAGTGTCTCCCCATTTGAAGAGGCTTTCCAATCTTTAGGGATCTCAGATGATACAAAAGAGAGTTTGAACAGGCTAGTAATAGGGGTTGCAACAATTGTGGCGGATAATTTTAGAAAGAGAGGGTCCAGATTGACTAGCCCAGCTGATTTGTAGGGGTCCAGATTTTGCCGCTCTTTCAGAACATCAGCTATCTGGATTTGGGTGAAGGAGAAATGGGGGAGGCTTGGGCAAGTTGCTGTGGGGGGTGCAGAGCTGTTGACCGGGGTAGGGGTAGCCAGGTGGAAAGCATGCCCAGCCGTAGAAAAATGCTTATTGAAATTCTCGATTATCGTAGATTTATCGGTGGTGACAGTGTTTCCTAACCTCAGTGCAGTGGGCAGCTGGGAGGAGGTGCTCTTATTCTCCATGGACTTTACAGTGTCCCAGAACTTTTTGGAGTTTGTGCTACAGGTTGCAGATTTATGTTTGAAAAAGCTAGCCTTTGCTTTCCTAATAGGCCGTGTATATTGGTTCCTAACTTCCCTGAAAAGTTGCATATTGTGAGGGCTATTCGATGCTAATGCAGTACCCCACAGGATGTTTTTGTGCTGGTCAAGGGCATTCAAGTCTGGAGTGAACCAAGGGCTATATCTGTTCTTAGTTCTACATTTTTTGAATGGGGCATGCTTATTTAAGTTGGTGAGGAAAGCACTTTTAAAGAACAATCAGGCATCCTCTACTGACGGAATTAGGTCAATATCTTTCCAGGATACCCGAGCCAGGTCAATTAGAAAGGCCTGCTTGCTGAAGTGTTTTAGGGAGTGTTTGAGAGTGATGAGGGGTGGTCATTTGACCGCGGACCCATTACGGACGCAGGCAATGAGGCAGTGGTCGCTGAGATCCTGGTTGAAGCAGAGCAGAGGTGCATTTAGAGGGCAGGTTGGTCAGGATGATATCTATGGGGGTGCCCGTATTTACCGATTTAGGGTTGTACCTGGTAGGTTCCATGATAATTTGTGTGAGATTGAGGGCATCTATCTTAGATTGTAGGACGGCCGGGGTGTTAAGCCTATCCCAGTTTAGGTCACTTAACAGTACAAACTCTGAAGATAAATGGGGGGCAATTAATTCACATATGGTGTCCAGGGCACAGCTGTGGGCTGAGGAGGGTCTTTAACAAGCGGCAACAGTGAGAGACTTATTTCTGGAAAGGTGGATTTTTAAAAGTAGAAGCTCTAACTGTTTGGGCACAGACCTGGATAGCATGACAGAACTCTGAAGGCTATCTTTGCAGTAGATTGCAACTCCACTCCCTTTGGCAGTTCTATCTTGTTGGAAAATGTTGTAGTTGAGGATGGAAATTTCAGAATTTTTGGTGGCCTTCCTAGCCAGGATTCAGACACGGCTAGGACAGCAGGGTTGGCAGAGTGTGCTAAAGCAGTGAATAAAACAAACTTAGAGAGGAGGCCTCTGATGTTAACACGCATGAAACCAAGGCTTTTACGGTTACAGAAGTCAACAAATGATAGCGCTTGGGGAATAGGAGTGGAACTGGGGGCTACAGGGCCTGGGTTAACCTCTACATCACCAGAGAAACAGAGGAGGGGTAGGATAAGGGTACAGCTAAAGGCTATAAGAACTGGTCATCTAGTGCATTGGACACAGAATAAAAGGAGCAGATTTCTGGGCGTGSTAGAATAGATTCGAGGCATAATGTACAGACAAGGGTAGGATGTGAGTAGTGGAGGTAAACCTAAGCGTTGAGTGACGTTTCGTCTCTGGAGGCACCAGTTAAGCCAGGTGAGGTCTCCGCATGTGTGTGGGGTGGGACAAAAGAGCTATATAAGACATTTTGAGCGGGACTGAGGGCTCTACAGTGAAATAAACAATAAGAACTAGCCAAGACAGCAGTAGACAAGGCACAAACACATCTCATAAAAAGTAAATCTGTTTTTGTTTGGTTATCTTTTGGAAATTGTAAAAATAAAACACATCATCAAAAGTGTCCACTTAATTTGAGGGCTGAGGGGGATAGGGTGTCTTTTTAGTGTTTGGACCGTTCTCGAGATACTTGTCTCTCTGCCCTAACAATGGAGTCGTTGTCCACATAGCGGTACAGCTTAATAAGCATAGTTGGCTGTCTAGTTTCTGCCTATCCTCTATTTGAATTGGTGGATACATCTCATTATTTTAAWWTTTTTTTGAATATAAGATATGGGTTGTTGACGTAAACCGCCTTTATTCAATGGAGAGAGAGATGCTGCTAGCCTCATGCATAACCATCTCGAAACAACTCTGATATAAAGTGTTTTTTCTCAAAGTTGCCGGGATGTCACGTGTCCTACTTATATCAGTATACTCATAACTTAAGCATTACGAAATTTCTATTCGATCAAATTAACCTCACGTAGCAAATAAGCCATTACATTTTTTTGTGGACCAAATTCAACACGCTTATTGGCCTCCATACAACAACTTGGTGAGCGAAAGAAACGAAACAACGTCACCTGCTTGTATAATACAGATTTTTGGCCGAGTTGGTGCTCTCACTTCGCCTCTTCCTCTCTGGCTAAGGGTTACTCCTCCCAGGTCACATCCCCAACCTTTTTTTCTTTCGCTACGCTCAGACGTTACGAGACCGAGGCCGGACCAGGCGGCTGCTACCACCCACCTTTGTTCCTCCAAAATTTATACATTCTCACTCTCCATAATAATCGAACGTGACAACCGCGATCAGTTGGATAACTGCCGAGCACAGAGAGGGGTTCTGTCGGTCCGAACGGAGACAGAATGGGGAAAATAGAATGGGCTATGTGGGCCAATGAACAGGCTCTGGCGGCGGGGCTCAGTGAGTAGAGAACTTTTGCCAAGTTTAGACATCTGAGTTTGGTATTTGTATAATGGTATCAACTGTTAAAGGAATGTGTAATCCCATTAGTTATGAGTTATTACTGTATAAGAAGATATGTGTTTTTCCAGTATGGTATGCCTAACAAACATTGGTCATTAAAACCGACCAAAAACAAAATGTATAAATTGTTCCAGACAAAAATATTCTAAGTCATTAAATGATATTGGTAGTGAGAATATTTGTAAAAAGAAGACATATCTGTATAAAACACTAAATCAAATCAACTTGGGGGGAAAAAGTTTACAAATTATTTGATTCTTGGCACATTTCGATTTGAAAGTTACAGGATACAAAAAAAAGTGTCTTCATCTGTGACTTGCAGGAACTGTTTTGATAAACGAAATATTTTCTTCTTCCTACTTCCTCATTTCAGTTCTCCTTACTGGTGGCATAGTGGCGGTGGCAGGCCAGTTCAGGGACTGGGAGTTTGCTGCTTATGCTATGTATCCTTTCACTGGTGGCAGAGCTGTCTCTTACAGTATAATTCCATGCACAAAATTGTATCTATTGTCGTGATTAAATGCTGATTTACCCTTGACACGTCACAAGGAAATGTTTGTAGATGCATTACAGGCATCTACACCATCATTTATCTTATTTGTGCATTTATGTCCAGATGAGACCCAAATGTATATTTGCATTGTATAGTGAGGTCCACGTGTACCTGTTGTTGTTGAGTAACCTTGACTGATGTGCCCAGAGCTGCAGGGGTGTTTGTCTGTCTACTAGAGTACCCAAGGGGCAAGAGAAACAAGGGCACCAGCGTAGAAAGGACGTGAGTACCCACACACACCATACCAAGCTAACGGTTCTGTAAAGTCACTCTAACAGTGATGCAACAGATATGATCCACCAGTTGAAAGCAAGTCATAAGCAAGTCTTCATCACTGAAAGTTTGAAAGTTCACAATAAATAACTCTTCATATTGCGATTCTTCCAGGGCAGTACTGCTTCACTGTCTTGTGAAGTCATTCGGCCCACTGACCAGGAACTACTATGTCAGAGCGTTTCTACATGCAGCGTGGAGTACATTCTGTGTCAGTCTAGTCAGATCTCTGGGCTGAGACAATATTCTTTCCCTTCACTGTCTCTTTCCAGCTGTAGCAGAGACAGGTGTGTCATTGTGCACAGTCATTCTTGACACCATCTTCATTGTTTAAATATCACATTGCATGTTATCAGTGCCTTGCCTTTGTAACACTATTTTGTGTGGGTGTGTGTGGTGTGTGTGTGTGTGTGTGTGTGTGTGTGTGTGTGTGTGTGTGTGTGTGGGGTGTGTGTGTGTGTGTGTGTGTGGTGTTGTGTGTGTGTGTGTGTGTGTGTGTGTGTGTGTGTTGTGTGGTGTGTGTGTTATAGGATCTGTGTTCCTGGTGGATTCATCCTTGCAACTGTTCTTGGCTGTGTCTGCCTCGGCATAGCTAGCCTCATCTACCTTGCGGTTAGATAATGGTAGAGATTCGAAAGTATTTGACCCAAGTTAGGTGGTCAGACAACAACAAGGTAGTGTTGTTTTCTGACCACCATATAAAGGTAGTGTGATAAATCTAATTGGTGCAATATCAGCTGATGCTATCAGTTGATGCAACACTCAAGTTTCCTCTATGAACCTACTGCCCTTGATTTACAAGGAAGCGTTTGTTTGCCCTCTGGTATTTTTATTGAGTCATTATTAGCTAGTTAAGAAACCCAGGCTGTCAGGGGAGTGACTTGGCTGTTATCACCTATTGTTGTTGGGAATTCACTGCATGCATGTTTCTAGAGATCAGCACCAAAGCAACCCATTTATCTATGTTATTCAGGGAGCCTGAATGATCTTTCGTCTATTGTGTCTGTATGTCTTCCAGGCGGCCATCCGAGGGGAGCAGTGGGAGCCCATCCTGCCCAGGAAGGAGAGTGCCCGTAAGCCGGTGGGAGAGAGCATCAAGCTCCCTCCCCAGAACCCTCCACCACGCCCACCCGCAGAGATGCGCAGGAAACGGGCAGAAGACCTGGAGGCGGCTGCCTATGTCAACCCCATCGCTGTCACTGCCAATGATGACTAGATCCCCTTACTCTCCTTCCTTCAGGCCTGCTGGGCTAAGCTCACTCAGGTTACCTTATGTTTCCACTGAGCCCCAACCAAAACAGATCTACAGTGGAGCCCCACCCAGGCCATGCTCAGTTCCGACTGCCATTGGCTGAGGGCCGAATCCTAAATTGAGATAGATGAGCTTGCATAACTTAGGTTTTGTGTAAATTGGGCATTGGCGTCAATGGGAATTTTTTTATGGACTGGTATCAAGTTAGGAATCAGGCCTCGGAGAGTAGAGGGTTGTGGAGAGGACACACTGCTGCTGATGTTTGATTATGTATTAGGGATTGTATTGAACTGAGATGTTGCTGTGCCTTAGTTCCTGCAAAAGGTTTGTGTCCTATATCTCTGCACCACCTGCTACAACTCTTTCAGTTACAATAATTTTGGTACCCAAAAGACTTTGGAATGTAAATGGCAAAGTTTGTATTCTTGTTGTGACAGTAAGTTATTTTGTGAGTAATTGGATGAATAGATGTGGATGAGAATCAACCACATTTACTGGCACAGACATAATGAAATTATTTTAAAAGAGAATGAAGAGCTATTTATACATTTTGTATCCTCAAAATATACTGTATTCTTTTACACTGGAATGTTAATTGTTTATAAGCAAGCACTGTTTTGCGTTATCTCTTTCTCCTTTTGGCCGGTTTACTATGTCAGTGGTCAACTAGCAATATTATGGACAGTTGTGTATTCACCTCTCTACAAAATAATGTATGTCTATGTTTTATGCTTGTTATGCTTTTGATATAATCTGAAAATAAATATAGTTATTCTAGTTATTTAAAATGTGCATGTTTACCATATAATCACAATTCATGTTTGTGTCTGTTTCATCATTGATGAACTGTGGGTTTGGAATGACAATTACGTGTCATGTCTCAAGTTTTACATTTCCTCTTTTCTAATAGTTCCTATGAACCCTATGCATTTAACCGTTCCTTCTCACAGTGCAACACACAAAGACGCTCACACACTTTATTACGACACATTGGAAATTCCTGCACTAATCAGATCATACACAGCCACAGAGATGTCATACATTAGTTATAACAGATGATACAGATTATGTTTATATACCCTAATGACATTTCCAGTTGTTGTGACATACACGTACATTTCTTTCCTCCATATGAAGCAACTTCTTCATTCCTATGTTCACAGTTGACCTTTACCTCAAGAATGAGGAATACAATGTGTGTTTCCTTGAGTGCTCTGGGTTTGGCAACCATTACATCATAACAGCAGCAGGAACAGGTGCAACTTCCTTATTTGTTTATCTGTGTTATACTCTGTCTAATTTATTAGTTATAATGGCCATTTCTTGACACCATAACACATAAAAGGTATTGATAGACCCAGGGCAACCCTTGTTAACAACAAAAAGATGCATTGGTCATAGGCTTTGAAACCATTTACTGACTTTACAGTAAACCCCTTGGCAGTGATTGCCGCTCCTCCAGTATGCAAATAATAGTTCAAATGTTGAAAGTCGTTAGTTCCCTTTTCTGTTAATTAACTAATTTCAGGCATTTTCAGAGCCTTTGTCCTTACGCACTACTGCTGCCTAGTGGTACAAAGGTTAACGGCAGCGAACTGTGATTATCAAAACGAAAATATTTGGTATGCATCAAGATTGTCTACATGGAGTACCCGTAGAATAAGCTATTTGGCATGCGGATTTTGCTCTCATGTTGTTTATGGCTGTAGCTGGGTCAAATCCCAAATTTAACCATACCCCATCTTCGTGACAACTCTGTCCCGGGAAGATGTCGAGTCGTGCTCTGAGGAGGTTGAAGGGGAAACAGCGGGGGCAGGAGGCCCTGGACCTCGGGGATCTTGTCCCAGGTGAAGGGCCAGAGCCAGTGGAGCAGGCTGCGGATGTTGAGGAAGAAGAAGAGGAACTGGAAGAAGCTGTTCTCCAGCCTGTTAAGAGCAGCATCAGAAAAGCTAAGAAGAATAAGAAAAACTTGAGCAACATTTACGAACTGGTGGAGTGTTTCTCTTTTTCTAACACACATTGCAAAATGTTTACGAAATGTCTCGCTAACTGCCACCTAGCTCCACCCCCTAGGCTACATAACTGTGTGACATAGCTAGCTAGCTTGTTATGCTAGGCAATGAAAAAAGCAGCAGGACACATTGACATATGCAGACAGTGTCAACAAATCAAACCAGCATTATACTGACTAACCGATTTTGCCTGGCCAGACAGGACTCATACAGTACACCCCCTTGCCTTGACCATATGAATGTCACTAGGATGGGTTGGAATCCCAATGGCTCCCGCAAGAACAAGAAAAAAAGGCAGAGACTGACCAATGATTAATTAAAACTATGTGCCAATGTAGAGATTTAGTCTCTGATATACAACCTTAACCTGAGCCTTTCCATCCTTCTTGCTGGAACCATGTCGCTGCAGATATGTGATGCAGAGAATGACGCAGAGAAAGCCACGACTGATGAAGACACAGTGAAGCCAGAAGAACAGAATGGTGATGAAAGCAAGGAGAAGAGTGACAGCYGGGAAACAGAGAAGAGAGATGCACAGCCTGAGACAGGTGCTGCGAAGGTGAGGAGAGAGACGGACACCCCTGATGCACTGTAGCCTCTACAGTATCATGGGGTATTGTGAGCCCCTTCCTCTTCAGTCTTGTTGTTATTATGCATGATTGATCTAGTCAAAATGTTTTGAAGAGTTGTTTAATAGTTTTTATGATGTCAGTCCGAAGATAAAGCGAGCAAGAAAAAGAAGAAGAAGAAGAAGAAAAAGAACAGTACAGGAGATAAACAGGTATACAGTCCATCTTGACAAATCACTTACACATATGTCCCCCAATGTGGGGGCACCGTTGTGCACATTGCCATATTAACCACTTGCTTTAGCAGCATTTGATTGTGTATTGAGGCTATGGGGGTGCTGCCCTGATGCCGTCTCACTCGGTCACATAGGCTGCTCTGTCTTATATGTGGTTGTCAGGAGGGAGCTGGGGAAGACATTGACGCGTTGCTGGAGACCATAGAGCAGTCTAATGGACTGACCCTGCAGAGTGAGGGCTGTGGAGCCTCAGACAACAGGCCTGTACTCTATGTGGAACACAGGTGAGTAGGTTAACAGCACAGCAGCCAATCAGACATCAGGTCTCTTAGTGGGGTAACGTCATACAATCATAATATACTTAATTCATGGCAGTAATTTATCAGTGATACATTTTATTGGGACTTACCCTCTTTTGTTTTTTAGGAACCTGAATCCTGAGACGGAGTTGAAGAGATACTTTGGAGCTCGAGCAGTTCTTGGAGATCAAAGGTAAGATCTATACAGAACTCCTTATCAGTGGGACTACTACTATTAAAGGTTACAGTGTAAGGCCATCTCTTCATTCTTTCCTCAGACCTCGTCAGAGACAGAGACAGTTCCATCGCAGCACCTGGATGACCATCCCTAAAGACACCTGGCCACGCTTCAGTCGCCCAGGTCAGACCTACACTCAACCTCTCACACTCGGGCATCGCTCAGAATGCTGAAAGCCGTGTGAATACATACTATTTATGCAACATTTCACAGAAATATTTTTGTGGATGCAAATGTAATTATCTCCCATGACAAAGTCACAAAACATCGCTCGACCAAGAGTCGTCTGTTCTTTCGACAAATCGATTGGTCGAAATGTGAAAACGTGCATTTTTCCATATATTTTGGGCTCCCGAGTGCGCAGCGGTCTAAGGCACTGCATCTCAGTCCTAGAGGCGTCACTACAGACACCCCGGTTCAAATCCAGGCTGTATCACAACCGGCCTTGATTGGGAGTCCAATAGGGCGGCGCACAATTGGCCCAGCGTCGTCCGGGTTTGGCTGGTGTAGGCCGTCATTGTAAATAAGAATTTGTTCTTAACTGACTTGCCTGGTTAAATAAAGGTAAAAAAATATATATATATTATAGACACATCCTATGTGTTTTAATCAAATCAACTATATGCACTGAGCTTGTCTGATGCTTTAAGCCAACTGTTTCATGAAATATTTAAGACACACATCAACAGTGTGTTGCTGAAGCCATTCCTGACTGAAAAGTTATGTTACAGAAATCCCTAATTTGTTTAGGAAAAACATTCCCTATTCCCTCAACCCTTTCTATCTCTACATGACACATGTATGCTTCGTATGCACGTGACCAATAGGGCCTGACCTGTAGCATATCATCATCCATATATATCTACAGAAATAAGACAGTTCCTGCTTCTGTTGCCTGTTTGAGTGTTTGTGTTACGGTGTTTGTCTTACGGTGTTCAGAGTTTGTTATAACCAATTTATTGATGTGATTATGATAGACAAACACCGTAACACAAACACTCAAACAGGCAACAGAAGCAGGAACTGTCTTATTTCTGTAGATATATACGGATGATTTATAAAGCCAGGCACGTTTAACAGTTAGGCTATTGATTATAGACCTAATTAAGTGGGGGTTTCCTCTCTCCTCACTTAGTCAATTAAGGCAAGGGCTGTTTTCTTGTCTCCTAACTCTGCTGCTGCCTCTGTCGCATTGTTATCAACACCAATATCCCGGCTTTGTTATTAGCAACATGGTCTAGGAAAAGGCGCCAATTCAACAGCACACTGATGTGTTTCAGAACCGCGGACAGCGACCACTGTCCAACGCAGGAGAAAGAACATTTGTGATAAAATAATATTATTTTATATTTATTTTTGTTGCACCATTATTCTTACATAATATAACCAAATACAATTTCAGTAGCATGTCTTAGAGTGAAGGACTATGCCATCCCCACGGCGTCCACAATGGATCAGTCCACTCAGACAGGTGCAAATTGGACAGGTGTCTTGTACAGCATGACTGTTATATTATTTTTGCTTCTGCTCAACTAAAGAAATCTCGGTCGACCAGTTGACTAAATGGGGTCAGCCCTAGCTCATACACTAATGTACTGTAACTATGATGGCATAAATTAAGTTCAAGCGAACAATCGAGAGGCATGGCAGGATCCCCGTTAGCTGCTGCCAAGGCAGCCGCTACTCTTCCTGGGGTCCAAACAGAAACAGAAAAGTAAGCCCGGTGTACAGTATAAACGTTATATTTCAAAATACAGACGGTATGATTTTCAATACCATTCAGAAATGAATAATACAAAAAAAAAGTTATACTTTTTGGGGTTAAGGGCACCCCTGCCTCGTAAGGGTGCGTACTACTCCACTGCTGATAAATATAATTTAAGTATAACTATAAGAAATGTAAGATGTGTCAGTAAATTATATCCAGCTCAGGGCTTCAATAATGCATTTGGTTTGCTAACTTTCTTGCTAGATGTCAAGGTCAAGCTTCTTGGTTACAGCAGAGACATTCAATCCCCTCCTGGATCAAGATCCATGTTGACTAAATGGTTATGTGTGTAAATACATCAAAATATTTATTTATATTCATTATTATTTGAAATAGCGTCCCTTATCTGCATTTTGGGTAATACCGTATATCCCGATATGTTACAGAAACGGTATGAAAATCTGGATACTGAACAACCCTACAAAACAACACATCAAAACAATAGTCTGCATCATAAATAATTCAATACATCACAACAGACATTGTGTACTGTACACATTCACACTGCTCTACCATTAAAATGTACAACAATACAATATTACAATGTGTGTGTGTGTCTCTTCGCAGTCCACGTTGTGCTGTGAGGTGTTGTTTTATGTTTTTGAAATCTGATTTTACTGCTAGTTCGGGTTACCTGATGTGAGAGAGTTCAATGTAGTCTTGGCTCTATGAAGTACTGTGCGTTTCCCAACCTCTGTTCTGAACTTAAGGCAGGACTCTACAACCTTGTTCCTGGAGAGCTAACGTCTTGCAGGTTTTCACTCCAACCCTAATCTAGCACACCTGATTCTAATAATTAGCTGGTTGGTAAACTGAACCAGCTTATTTACAACTGGAGTTGGAATGAAAACCTACAGGAGGGTAGCTCTCCAGGAACAGGGTTGGAGACCCCTGCCTTAGGGACTGTGAAGAGACCCCTGGTGGCATGTCTTGTAGGGTATGTATGGGTGTCTGAGCTGTGTTAGCTGTTGAACAGACAGTTTGGTGCTTTCAACACGTCAATACCTCTCACAAAGACAAGTAGTGATGCAGCCAGTCTCTCCTCTACTTTGAGCCAGGAGTGATTGACAGGCATGTTTTTGAAATGAGCTCTGTGTAGTGTACATTTAAGGGCCAGCCACGCTATAGCTCCAGACTCCACTATACTGTAGCTCCAGTTTTCTGAAATACATTTTGAATGGCCAGTTTCTATTTATTAAGATTTAATCAATTATGCTAAATTTAACACCCYTCTCCCCGGGCTGGCGCCTCTGTGTTGAGCAACAAGGCAACAGTGTTTCTCCATTATCACATTTGGAATTCTCATCGGACTCTAAGAATCCTGGTTCAGTTTGGGTAGCATGTAACCAATCAAGAGTAGCAGCAGAAAAAAGTGCATGTTAACAGCAGTGGGCAGCCTGAAGCCTTGTTGACATAGACAGCTTTTCTGGGTAGGATCACACTAAAGGCTGTGTTCTTAAACGTTGCCCTATGACGTCTTGTTAAAAAACAGTCCAATCACCACATATCGTTAATCAAATGCTGCCTAGCCCTCTGGCTCAAAGATATTGATGTTTGGGAAAGACTCAATTGATGTTTGGCTCCATAGTGCCCCTGGTGTTGTGGGATACTGGGCTGTTTAACCCAGAGCTGAGGTTGGAGAAGAATCAGAGTCTCTGTTATGTCAGTGTTAGCTACTCCTCAGGGTGTTAAAGCTCCCCCAAACTCAAGGCTTATACAATCACCTGACTGGAGATTTGGTCTGGGAAATATAATTTCCCTCCCAAAATATAGATGGGTAATTTTATTTTATTTTACCTCTCACTTTTTGAGTAGTCTCAATGCCTTAGCTTGTATGTGGTACACCATGACTGCTGTGTCACCATGAAATGCTTCCCTCTGAATCCACTTCTCCTTAGCCCAAAGTGTGTTCATTCAAATTCTAGGGTGCTATACTGTACTTGGGCATAGAATGAGTGGGACAGATTGCAATTTTTATTCCACTTAAATATCTAGAGTGCATTCGGAAAGTATTCCAACCCCTTGACTTTTTCCACATTTTGTTACGTTACAACCCTTTTCTCGTCAATCTACACACAATACACTATAATGACAAAGCGAAAACAGATTTTTAGAAATGTATTGAAAATAAAAAAACAGAAATACCTTATTCACATAAGTATTCAGACCCTTTGCTCTGAGACTCGAAATTGAGCTCAGGTGCATCCTGTTTCCATCGATAATCCTTGAGATGTTTCTACAACATGATTGGAGTCCACCTGTGGTAAATTCAATTGATTGGACATGTTTTGGAAAGGCACACACCTGTCTATATAAAGTCCCACAGTTTACAGTGCATGTCAGAGCAAAAACCAAGCCATGAGGTTGAAGGAATTGTCCGTTGAGTCGAGGCACAGATCTGGGGAAGGGTACCAAAACATTTCAACAATCAGGCCTTTATGGTAGAGTGGCCAAATGGAATTACATGACAGCCCACTTGGAGTTTGCCAAAAGCCACCTAAAGACTCTCAGTCCATGAGAAACAAGATTCTCTGGTCTGATGAAACCAAGATTGGCCTGAATGCCAAGTGTCATGTCTGGAGGAAACCTGGCACTATTCCTATGGTGAAGCATTCTGGTGGCAGCGTCATGATCTGGGAATGTTTTTCAGTGGCAGGGACTGGAAGGCTAGTCACCGGAAAGATGAACGGAGCAAAGTACAGAGAGATTCTTGATGAAACCTGCTCCAGAGCGCTCAGGACCTCAGACTAGGGTGAAGGTTCACCTTCCAACAGGACAACGARCATAAGCACACAGCCAAGACAACACAGGAGTGGCTTCGGAGCAAGTCTCTGAATGTCCTTGAGTGGCCCAGCCAGAGCCTGGACTTGAACCCAATCGAACCTCTCTGGAGAGACCTGAAATTAGCTGTGCAGCGACGCTCCCCATCCAACTTGACAGAGCTTGAGAGGATCTGCAGAGAAGAATGGGAGAAACTCCCCAAATACAGGTGTGCCAAGCTTGTAGCATCATACCCTAGAAGACTCGGCTGTAATCGCTGCCAAAGGTGCTTCAACAAAATACTGAGTAAAGGGTCTGAATACTTATGTAAATGTGATATTTCTAAAAACCTATTTTTGCTTTGTCATTATGGGGTATTGTGTGTAGATTGATGAGAGGAATAAACTATTTAATCCGTTTAAGAATAAGGCTGTAATGTAACAAAATATGGGAAAAGTCAAGGGGTCTGAATACTTTCCGAATGCACAGTATATCTATATCGAATTGACTTATCATTATCTTTATTCCACATGCACATCTATATCAAATTGATACAATTTCAACATACTGCAACTGTACACACATTTAACCAATAACGTGTATAAATCCTGGATGACTGATGGGGCGCTGTATTGAAGCCACTGCGCAGCCATCTTGGTACTCCTCCTCAATTGTAAAAATGTTGGATTTTGGAAGCTATAGAAATGCATTTATTATTGTCTATATTCGTTTCTGATTTATCCTAATACAGACACTTTAATGCATACTTTTAAGTTGTATTATGTGAGCTAAACATAAAAATGAAAATATATGTAACATTTTCCTTAAAGCATTTTTTTAGGGTACTAATGTTACTGTCTCCACTACAACAACAACAAAATATTTAAATACATGTAATTTTGTCCCTTTAATTGAAATAGTGTAGAATTCCATTCATTTCTGTGGAGGACTGCTCCTACTAGGGAAGGCCAATATGGCCGACTGGTGGCTTCAAATCACATTTTATTGGTCACATACCCATGTTTAGCAGATGTTATTGCAGGTGTAGCGAAATGCTTGTGTTTCTAGCTCCAACAGTGTAATAATATCTAACAAGTAATATATAACAATTTCACAACAATACAAACAAATTAAAGGAATGTAATTAAGAATATATAAATGTCCGAGCGGCATAGACTAAGATACAGTAGAATAGAATACAGTATATACATATGAGATGAGTAATGCAAAATATGTAAACATTATTAAAGTGGCCAGTGATTTCAAGTCTATGTATATAGGCAGCAGCCTCTAATGTGCTAGTGATGGCTATTTAACAGTCTGATGGCCTTGAGATTGAAGCTGTTTTTCAGTCTCTCAGTCCCAGCTTTGATGCACCTGTACTGATCTCGCCTTCTGGATGATAGCGGGGTGAACTGGCCGTGGCTCAGGTGGTTGTTGTCCTTGATGATCTTTTTAGCCTTCCTGTGACATTGTGTGCTGTAGGTGTCCTGGAGGGCAGGTAGTTTGCCCCTGGTGATGCGTTGGGCAGACCGCACCACTCTCTGGAGAGCCCTGAGGTTGCGGGCGGTGTAGTTGCCGTAGCAGGCGGTGATACAGCCCGACGGGATGCTCTCAATTGTGCATCTGTAAAAGTTTTAGGTGCCAAGCCAAATTTCTTCACCCTCCTGAGGTTGAAGAGGTGCTGTTGTGCCTTCTTCACCACACAGTCTGTGTGGGTGGACCATTTCAGTTTGTCAGTGATGTGTATGCCGAGGAACTTGAAGCTTTCCACCTTTAGCACTGCGGTCCTGTCTGTGGATAGGGGGGGGTGCTCCCTCTGCTGTTTCCTGAAGTCCATGATCAGCTGCTTTTGTTTTGTTGATGTTGAGTGAGAGGTTATTTTCCTGGCACCATACTCCCAGAGCCCTCACCTCCTCCCTGTAGGCTGTCTCGTCATTGTTGGTAATCAAGCCTACTACTGTTGTGTCATCCGCAAACTTGATGATTGAGTTGGAGGCGTGCGTGGCCACGCAGTCATGGGTGAACAGGGAGTACAGGAGGGGGCTGAGCACGCACCCTTGTGGGGGCCCCAAGTGTTAGGATTAGCAAAGTGGAGGTGTTGTTTCCTACCTTCACCACCTGGGGGGCGGCCTTTCAGGAAAGTCCAGGACCCAGTTGAAGAAACTTAGCCTCTGAATGGGCAATACATAGCATCAGCAATCCAGGGTTTATATACGTCATTGCATGTAACTCACATAGAATAACACTGTAATATTCCTCCCTCAGGTATCTCAAATGACCCTACTGGAGTCCAGGGATGGTCTACAGTACTTCACCTTCGAGCACAGTCGAGACTACCAGCAGATTCAGTTCAAGTTCCTGGACTCAGTTGAGTCCATGGATCCCAACAACATTGTGGTAAGGCTACACCCGCGGTCTCAGGGAGATTGATCAGCAAAGCCGTGATGCGTGTCTCAAATATCTAGGACAACTGATATGCATGAATTTTAGATTCTAGATAAATCCTGACTAAGATTCTAGGTCACGGCATGAAGAAACTAGAGGTAAATTCAGTTGAAATTTCAGGTTGAGGACATACATGGTTTCTAATGTTTAGACAAACGATGATCCTCCCCCCTGTCCCCTCCATAACTCCCCCACCCGTCTCCCTGTCTCCCCCACCATGCCCCTGTCCATCCTAACCTCCCCTTCTCCCCCATCTCCCTCACCCTCCCGTCTCCCCTACCCTCTCCCTGTCTCCCCCATCCCTCCCCCATGTTCCTCACTCTCCCCTGTCTCCCCAACCTCCCCGTCTCCACAACCCCTCTCCCCAGGCCCTGCTACAGATGAACCCCTACACAATTGACTCCCTGCTGCAGCTCTCTGATGTCTGCCGCATACAGGAGGACCAGGAAATGCCAGGGACCTGATTGGTGAGTGGGACTCCTGCCTTTGCTCTGGTTGGCAAGGAGGGTCATACTCAAAGCTCTGATTGGTTAGTTGTGGATCCTCTCTGCTGTATCCTCTTTTCTCAAGGTTTGTTAAATGTGTTCATGAGAACCCTTTGGTATGTTTCTTGGACCCATATACAATTTAATCTAGGTCCAGATAAATAGTTGGAATAAGTTTATGCAACATTATTCTTTGATAAACATCGGTGTACTCTGGGCAGTACATGTTTAATAGGTTAGTGATACACAATACCTATACCACACACTGCTCTAGTATGTCTATATTACCTGATTGCAGGTTTCTTCAAATATGGTTTGGAAACCGACAGTAAGGCCTGAGCTGTCTGCTCGCGACGTTAGGAGTAAAACATTATTCACACACTTCTTCTTAATTTGGGTGGTTCGAGGACACTAAATTTCTCATTTGGGGTCTCGAGCTGAAAAAGTTTAAGAACCTCTGCCTTATGCAATTGATCAGAGAAAGTTTAATAGTTAAATTGAGTCAGCTGTATCCACAGCATGTTTATTCTCTGAAAGACTCTAAATTGGAAAAAAAGAACAAGGGGCCAGCATTGCAAAGTAGCGTATTTCAGATTCCTCAGATAAATGCATTTAGGCAGGAAAATGTTACCATACTGTTACCCAAGCCTGTCGCTACTTGCCTGCTATCATCATCTATAAATGAGTTGATAAATACAGTTAAGGTTTGAGCAGATCACGCCTTTGGTCAGGGCTAAATCACATCAATACAGAGGGCAAGCAAAAAGCAGCTTCCATTTACAGTGACTTCTCCTCTGACCTCCAAGGTGAAAGTACATTTTCAACCACAAGTAGCTGAATTGAACCCATCAAAAATATTTATTATTTTATAGTTATCTAGCACGTGTTTTGCACTGTACACAATACATTCAAACAAACCCACTGATTGTTCAGATATAGTCACTGAAAGTGCATGTCAAGATTCTTGTGGGTGTAGCCCCTCTCATCCTGTCAGCTGCTCCTGATCATGCTAAAGAGGTCCTACTCATATCAACTCATTACAACCGCTCTGGATTTTTTTTATACAGTTGTTATAATCTTAGTTTTGGCAAGGGCTTAGTACATTTGGGATCCTACCCAGTGTTTTGACCAACGAGAAATGCTGCTACCTCTAGGTAGCTAGTCTTGTTGATGTAGTAGTTGACACTGGAACTTGCAAGGGAGAAAGTGAGTGGTTTCACTTAAAGCTGTTTTCATTGCCTTCGCAGCAGAGGGGAGACATTTATGTTTTTACAAAAAGACAAACACAGACAGGTGGAAGAAGCCTGGAGGAGGGTATGGTGATCTACCAATTGAGAAACACTGAGACTGTTTAGCAGCCAGATAGTGTCTGGCTAAAGTTATATATTTTCAACTTGTCTTTGATAAATGACTGGTGTGGTGTGTGTGTGTGTGTGTGTTTCAGAGCGTGCCCTGTACAGCTTTGAGTGTGCATTCCACCCTGTGTGCAGCCTGACGTCAGGAACAGCAGACTGGACTACCTGCGACCAGAAAACAGGTTAGATAATACATCTCTGCTATACAGGTCAATCCACAAACGCTGTTATGCAAGGGCCTTTCTCTTAAATTTCCATTGAATTTATAATTTTACATGGTTTATAATGTCTGTATATATTTATCCTCTCTGCAGGGCATTTCTACTTGGCTGTTTATAAGCACATGATGTTCCTGGAGAGGAGGGATGCCCCCGGACAGCCCTGGAGTACTGCAGACTCATCCTGAGGTACATGGGAGACTGTGTGTGTTATGTTGTGCGCACAGTGTGCACCCCAGGTGTCCGGGGTAGAGGGTGTGAATCGCATAATGGACAGAAGTACAGCGACGGACAGTTTTTTTATTTATTCGCACAAGAAAGACAAATAGTGCAGATAAAGACTAAAAGTGTGTGCATTTAATTATTATAATTTTTTTTATGTATGTAGATTAGCCTAATACATTTATTTCAATTGACTGATTTCCTTATATGATCTGCAACTCAGTAAAATCTTTGAAATTGTTGCATGTTGCAACAGGTGTATAAAACCGAGCACACAGCCATGCAATCTCCATAACAAATATTGGCAGTAGAATGCCTTACTGAAGAGCTCAGTGACTTCAACATGACACTGTCATAGGATGCCACCTTTCCAACAAGTCAGTTTATAAAATGTCTGCCCTGCTAGAGTGGCCCTGGTCAACTGTAAGTCCTGTTCTTGTGAAGTGGAAAGGTCTAGGAGCAACAACGGCTCAGACTCAACGTGGTAGGCCACACAAGCTCACAGAACAGGTCCGCTGAAGCTGCTATGGGTTTCCATAGCAGAGCAGCCGCACACAAGCCTAAGATCACCATGTGCAATGCCAAGCGTCGGCTGGAGTGGAGTAAAGCTCATGCCATTGGACTATGGAGCAGTGGAAATGCATTCTCCGGAGTGATGAATCATGCTTTACCATTTGGCAGTCCACAGACAAATCTGGGTTTGGCGGATGCCAGAGAACGCTACCTGCACAAATGCATAGTGCCAACTGTAAAGTTTGGGGGAGGAGGAATAATGGTCTGGGGTTGTTTTTCATGGTTCAGGCTAGGCCGCTTAGTTCCAGTGAAGGGAAATCTCAACTTGCTTCCAACTTTGGGGAAGGCCCTTTCCTGTTTCAGCATGACAATATCCCTGTGCACAAAGCGAGGTCCATACGTAAATGGTTTGTCGAGATCGGTGTGGAAGAACTTGACTGACCTGCACAAAGCCTTGACCTCAACTCCATCGAACACCTTTGGGATGAATTGGAACGCTGACTGCGAGCCAGGCCTAATGCCCAACATCAGTGTACAATCTTACTAATGCTCTTGTGGCTGAATGAAGCAAGTCCCCGCAGCAATGTTCCAACATCCTAGTGGAAAGCCTTCTTAGAAGAGTAGAGGCTGTTATAACAGTAAAGGGTGGACCAACTCCATATTAATTCCCATGATTTTGGAATGGGATGTTCGACAAGCAGGTGTCCACATACCTTTGGTCGTGTAGTGTGTATATTATATATATATATATATACAGTGGGGAGAACAAGTATTTGATACACTGCCGATTTTGCAGGTTGTCCTACTTACAAAGCATGTAGAGGTCTGTAATTTGTATCATAGGTACACTTCAACTGTGAGAGACGGAATCAAAAATCCAGAAAATCACATTGTATGATTTTTAAGTAATTAATTTGCATTTTATTGCATGACATAAGTATTTGATACATCAGAAAAGCAGAACTTAATATTTGGTACAGAAACCTTTGTTTGCAATTACAGAGATCATACATTTCCTGTAGTTCTTGACCAGGTTTGCACACACTGCAGCAGGGATTTTGGCCCACTCCTCCTACAGACCTTCTCCAGATCCTTCAGGTTTCGGGGCTGTCGCTGGGCAATACGGACTTTCAGCTACCTCCAAAGATTTTCTATTGGTTCAGGTCTGGAGACTGGCTAGACCACTCCAGGACCTTGAGATGCTTCTTACGGAGCCACTCCTTAGTTGCCCTGGCTGTGTGTTTCGGGTCGTTGTCATGCTGGAAGACCAGCCACGACCCATCTTCAATGCTCTTACTGAGGGAAAGAGGTTGTTGGCCAAGATCTCGCGATACATGGCCCCATCCATCCTCCCCTCAATACGGTGCAGTCGTCCTGTCCCCTTTGCAGAAAAGCATCCCCAAAGAATGATGTTTCCACCTCCATGCTTCACGGTTGGGATGGTGTTTTGGGGTTGTACTCATCCTTCTTCCTCCAAACACGGCGAGTGGAGTTTAGACCAAAAGCTCTATTTTTGTCTCATCAGACCACATGACCTTCTCCCATTCCTCCTCTGGATCATCCAGATGGTCATTGGCAAACTTCAGACGGGCCTGGACATGCGCTGGCTTGAGCAGGGGGACCTTGCGTGCGCTGCAGGATTTTAATCCATGACGGCGTAGTGTGTTACTAATGGTTTTCTTTAAGACTGTGGTCCAGCTTTCTTCAGGTCATTGACCAGGTCCTGCCGTGTAGTTCTGGGCTGATCCCTCACCTTCCTCATGAACATTGATACCCCACGAGGTGAGATCTTGCATGGAGCCCCAGACCGAGGGTGATTGACCGTCATCTTGAACTTCTTCCATTTTCTAATAATTGCGTCAACAGTTGTTGCCTTCTCACCAAGCTGCTTGCCTATTGTCCTGTAGCCCATCCCAGCCTTGTGCAGGTCTACAATTTTAGCCCTGATGTCCTTACACAGCTCTCTGGTCTTGGCCATTGTGGCGAGGTTGGAGTCTGTTTGATTGAGAGTGTGGACAGGTGTCTTTTATACAGGTAACGAGTTCAAACAGGTGCAGTTAATACAGGTATTGAGTGGAGAACAGGAGGGCTTCTTAAAGAAAAACTAACAGGTCTGTGAGAGCCGGAATTCTTACTGGTTGGTAGGTGATCAAATACTTTAGTCATGCAATAAAATGCAAATGATTACTTAAAAATCATACAATGTGATTTTCTGGATTGTTTGTTTAGATTCCCTGTCTTGTTTCTTCCCACAACACATTGAAGTGTACCTATGATAAAAATTACAGACCTCTACATGCTTTGTAAGTAGGAAAACCTGCAAAATCGGCAGTGTGTCAAATACTTGTTCTCCCCACTGTATATATATATATATATATATAAACAGATTGTTCAATCAATTAAATTAAATATATTAATTATGTGATATTTGTAGTTTATTAAATGGCACAAAGGCTGCGCTGTGCTAATCTGTGCCCGATCCCAATTGTTATCTAAGATTTCCTCTTAAAAAGATTCCTTCTTTATTATAATAATAAAGGTCTCATCACACTTCACATCAACTAAACAAACATAAAACCTGAGTCAGATGTCCATATCGTACCCAGGAATGACTCTTCTAAATGGACCAGGGTGGCTGCATTCCATTACTGGTCATTAAACCTGTCTAAGCAGTATGACAGACAAACACCCATGGGACAGGCCACACACTATTATTACACATTCATCCGCCTTCGCCCTGTGTCTTAGGCCTTTAGCCTTTATCTTATCTAGGATGTGGTGGTCATGGTGTACAAAACATTATGAACACCTGCTCTTTCCATGACATAGCCTGACCAGGTGAATCCAGGTGAAAGCTATGACCCCTTATTGATGTCATTTATTGAAGGGGAGTTGACCGGTTAAAGAATGTTTTTTAAGCCTTGAGACAATTGAGACATGACTTGTGTGTGTGCCATTCAGAGGATGAATGGGCAAGACAAAAGATTTAAGTGCCTTTGAATGGGGTATCGTAGTAGGTGCCAGGCACACCTGTTTGAGTGTGTCAAGAACTGCAACGCTGCTGGATTTTTCGCACTCAACAGTTTCCTATGTGTTGGGTTTTTCACGCTCAACTGTTTCCTATGTGTATCAAGAATGGTCCAACACCCAAATGACATCTAGCGAACTTGACAAAACTGTGGGAAGCATTGGAGTCAACATGGGCCAGCATCCCTGTGGAACACTTTCAGCAAAAGCGGGTGCAACTCAATATTAGCAAGGTGTTTCTACTGTTTTGTATACTCAGTGTATATCTCTGATTTCCTTCAAACGCTGGCTTCCTCCCCTCACGGTGGTGTGTGTCTGCTCTGTATAAGCATCCACGGTGGAACACGTTGTGACGGCTGTCCCTCTCAGGCCTGCTGTGTTATGATCAGGAGGACCTTATCTCTGCTTCAGTAGATGACTGATAGGAATACCAGATGAACAGCCCTGCCGCCCGCAGCAGCTCTGTCATATACCACATATAGGGCCCTGCTTTTTGTTGCGGAAATGGACACACTGTGCTTTTACCGGTATTTCCAGCATTATCCAATAGTGTTGATGGAGGTAGAAAATCTTAGGAAATTATATTTAATTGACACAAGCTGTCTCCAATCAATATCTGACTGGGACTCGAACCCGGGTCCAGCGACTGCCAAGCCAACCCCTTCACCTGTTACTCCCAAGAGGTCCGAACCCCGAACCTCTTGATGAGCTCGCTAGATGTTGGGTTATTGTCGCTTCACTACCCCCTTCCTTCGGGAGAGCGTGTCCCCAAGCTTTACCAACTCCCTCACGAGTACATGCCACTCGGATGGCCTCATGGGCACCATCCCACTTCTGACACCAATGTAGTGAATTTGGAGGGTAGCCCCGACCGGGACTCAAACGCAGATCCAGTGACTGTCAAGCCAACAGGTGTTGATTTTATAGTCGCTGGATTCGGGTTTGAATCTGTTGGGGCTACCCCCCGAATTACATACAATGTATTTCAAATGGTTGGATTCATTTAATCTCCCCTTTAACTGCCCCCAATTTACKAATTTTTAGCTACAACTTCCAAGTCTGTTGGAGAGGATCAGCTTGAGCAAAATAAGGTGTAGAATCACTGATCTACAAATAGTATTCCATGCCAAGTTATAGTAAATAATAATATCACACGCACAACCAGACATTGATTGATTGGAGACCGTGTCACTTAAATAACATTTCCTAGGATTTTCTACCTGCAGAAACACTAGTGGATAAAGCTTGAAATACCAGTAAAAGCACAGTGCCTCCACAGTGCCTCCATTTCCATGATGTATAGTGTCACTGTATTTAGGATCCCCAGGATATTGAGTGTTTCCAGCAATGGCACAGATTCTGGTCACGGGTTGTCATGGGTCCGCTGTTAATAAAGAAACCATTTATTTTATTTCTGTAATGTTTATTTATATAGTAGTTATGTGGTCTTAGTTCTGCAGGCGAAACGGAATTAAGTATTCATTGAAGAAGAGGAGCTGTTGTGTGTTTTATTCCGTCATCTCCTTTCTCTCCTAGTCTGGACCCCGACAGCGATCCTCTCTGTATGCTACTGCTCATTGACTTCCTCTCCCTGCGCTCACGAGAGTACAACTTCCTCCTCCGGCTATACCAGGATTGGGAGGTGAGACGAGTGTGTGTGCAAGATTTTCCCTGTGTGTGTGTGACCTCATACCAGTGTGTCTGATTTCTGTGTGTGGTGTGTGTATTGTCTGATTCCTGTGTGTGTGTGTTTCCCAGGTGCACAGAAACCTGTCCCAGTTGCCAAACTTTGCCTTCTCTGTGGCTCTGAGCCACTTCCACCTGAGTCAGGAGGATCAGACTGAGTCAGAGCAGAGGGAGAGGCTCAAGGACAAGGCTGACCTGCTGCTGCAGAACGCTCTCATCATGTTCCCTGGAGGTTAAAGTCACACACACACATACACACACACACACACACACACACACACACACACACACACAGGCCTGAGAGGGACAGCCGTCAGAATGTGTTCCACCATGGATGCTTATATATAACACACACATACACACACACACACACAGAGAAAAGAGACCTATGCCTGATATCTGTTTGTTTGTTTGTTCCCCAGTGTTGATGCCTCTGTTGGACCTGTGCACAGTGCAGCCAGACGCTGCTGTATCGTCACATGACTTCTTTGGACCCAGAAGCCAGTTGGGGTAAAACATCTGCTTCAACTGAGGCATCATGTCTCCCTGTCTGTCATGTCTTCCCTTTATGCACATCTTCTGTGTCAGTCAGCCTAATGGAATTGAATCATCATTTATTGGCATGAAATTGTATTAGAGTGACAAATTGAATTGTTCCTTCCTCCCATCTCTTTCCCTCTTTCTAGGCAGTCTCCTGCCCTGGCTGAACTGGTGTCTCTGTATGTGGGGCGGACACACACCCTGTGGAGGGAGGGAGGGGTCCTGCTGTGGCTGGAGGAGTGTGTMAGGGAGGTGTTACGACGGGTCGACACTAAAGACCCTCTGGTGGAGGACTGCCAAAACAAGTAAGAGCCCCTTGGACTCTAGACCACTGGCATTATTACCTTTCCAACCGCCCAAACTGTTCCTCGTTACCCCATTCACCTCTATCCTCAAAGTCACACTGAGTATTTCTGTTCAAGAAGTAATATTCATTGATTCAGTGGAGCAATGTTCAGTGTGGATTCCAGGCTAGTTCACCTCCAACATTCCGTGCCTAGTGAAGGTCTACTTACCCCTTGCACAGTTTACAAATTTTGCAGCCTTAAAATGAAATACAAAAATAGATGACATAGTTTTTCTACCATTGTTCACAACCTACTCTACATTTCCAATGTGAAAGAAAAATTATAGAACATTTTCCAAATTAATAAAATAAAAATAAGATTGCATATGGATTGCATATGTCTTCACATCCCAGGGTCAATACTTGGTGGAAGCACATTTGGCAGCCATTACAGCTGAAAAAACATTTGGAATAGGAATCTACCAACTTTGCACAGATGTTAGGGCAAAATATATCCATTGTTTTTTTCCCCCCCAAATTTGCTCAAGCTCAGTAAATTTGGTTGGACGTCATTGATGGACAGCAATATTCAAACCTTGTCTCTGATTTTCAAGCAGATCTAAATTAGGACTGAGACTGGACCATTCAGGAACACTCAACACCTCTTGGAAAGCCATTCTGGTGTGTCTTTGGCATTACAAATACGGCATTACAATTTGTGTAATTGTCCTGCTGAAATATAAAACTCTATCCCAGGGTTATGTGTTCAGAAGACTGAGACAGGGTTTCCTCTAACTTTTTATTTGGGCTTTGCACCTTTCATATTTATTTTGATCCTGACAAACTCCCCAGTCCCTGCAGGTGACAAGCATAACCATAACATGATGCTGCAAGCACATAACTTTGAAAATACAGAGGATAAACCACATTGCATTCACTCCACATATCTGACATGTATGACAAAGTGAAAAGAATGAAGCCTGTGGTACAGTCCACTTCAAATAATTCATTCTGTTTGCAACAAGGCCGTTAAGTAGTACTGGAAGACAACACGGCAGAGTATTGTGCTTTTTTGCCTGAATTAAAAACTACAGGCTTGGGTCCAATACAACACAACACAGAGTGAAACCCACTGTATTTTCAAGTATTGTGGTGGCAGAATCATGTTAAGGGTATGCTTGTCACCGGCAGGGCTTGGAGAGTTTGTTAGGATCAAAAATAAATATGAAAGGAGCAAAGCCCAGGTAAAAAGTCTGAAAACCTAACCCTGGAATAAAATGTACACCCCCAAGCTCTCTAAGCCTACCCCTCATCTCCACCACCCAGTAGGATCCACCATTGTAGTCCAATCAATCATCTACCTTTACTCTTAACCCCTCTTAACCCTTCCTCCTTTCCCTCGCTCATCCCTACTTAACCCTCTCCCACGTTGTCTCTCCTTTTCCTTCTCTCACCCCACATATCCGTTTATTTTTTTCCCCCTCTCTCACCCTGCTTAACGGTCTCTCAATCGATTTCTCCGTTTCCCACTTGCACCTCAGGCTGCCGAGGTTAGGGTCAGTGTTTGTACTCTGTCTGTTAACCCCATGTTAATCAGAGTCATCTGACTGACCCCTCACGAGTGGAGAAGAGAGAGGTTACATAGAGCGGTTACATAGAGCGGTTACATAGAGCGGTTTACATAGAGCGGTTTACATAGAGAGGGTACATAGAGAGGTTACATAGAGCGGTTACATAGAGCGGTTACATAGAGACGTTTACATAGAGAGTTTACATAGAGAGGGTACATAGAGAGGGTACATAGAGAGGGTACATAGAGAGGTTACATAGAGAGGTTACATAGAGACGTTTACATAGGAGACGTTTGCATAGAGACGTTTGCATAGAGACGTTTGCATAGAGACGTTTGCATAGAGACGTTTGCATAGAGACGTTTAAGAGCTTTGCATAGAGACGTTTGCATAGAGACGTTTGCGATAGAGACGTTTGCATAGAGACGTTTGCAAAAGAACGCTTTGCAAAGAGACGTTTGCATAGAACGTTTACATAGAGAGCTTTACATAGAGACGTTACATAGAGAGGTTACATAGAGAGGTTACATAGAGAGGTTACATAGAGAGGTTACATAGAGACAGGTCATAAAGTGCTCTTTGTGCTCCAGGAGGCCAAATGTTTCTGGGTTGTTTTCTCACTGTCAGAAGTCCTGAGCCCTATACTACAAATGTAGTTTGAGGAGTTGGCGAGGTAACTTTGGTCTGAGTTCAATTTGGGATTACCGGTTTCACAAATGTGGCTTACCTTTTAGACAGGTACATTTCTATGGCAACGAATCCTTCAGATCTTACTTGCTCCGAGGCAGGGTAACTCAGGGCTAACTACATGTATCCTAAATGGAGTGTCTGAGCTGTGAATTGAGGACCAATGAAATCATATTCCCTCCCTCTCTCAAAGATTGCTTCATCATTCACTTCATTTGAGGAAGTCAAGTAATTAAAGATTTTATTCATCAAATGTGTTTTTGTGTGTGAAAGAAACAGTCATGTTTGAAATACCTATCACATTACACATAGTAATGACCGATGCATTCGAAACTTCACGCACAGTAAAACTTTTGTATGACCCAATACAGTTATTTTATTATAAGAGGGAAAAGATGCTCATGCATTGGTAACCACACCAAAGTAATTCAATAAATACTGCACTTAGAAGTCTATTTCACACCATAGCCTGCTGAATTTGCCAGATAACTTTTCTTTCATTTTGATTTATGCACAAATGAAAATGTGGCACTGACTTGCCCATGGATTGATGTTTCAGTATTGTCGCAATGAAGATTTGGGCGTTCGACTAGCAGATTACCCCTATTCCTTAGATTAAATAGCATGCTTTAATGGAGAATCTCCTTGGAAAGTGCTTTTCAGTCTAGGAAAAGGCTTAATCTAGGTCTGAGAAACCATCTATACGTCTATGACAAATCTGCAAAAGTTATTGTTTCATAAGTGTTGAGGCAACACTTTTTGATGAAATATAGCAATGTTACATTTCGATGTCAGGAAGAAATCAAAAGGAACCTCCTGAAATGAGGCATATTGGCTTATTTCTTTTTATTTGATTATTATTATTAATATATATTTGTTGTACTTTTACCCCTTTTTTGTGATCCCGGCCGGCCAAACCCTCCCCTAACCCGGACGAAGCTGGGTCAAATGTGTACCGCCTCATGGGTCTCCCGGTCATGGCTGGCTGTGACACAGCCTGGATTCGAACCCGGGGCTGTAGTTACGCCTCAAGCACTGCGGTGCAGTGCCTTAGACTGCTGCACCACTCGGGAGGACCTGGCCTATGTGTCTCTGACTTTGGTTTCCCTTCCTGTCTCCTCCACCCCCCTAGGAGGAAGCAGAGGTACCAGAGTGCCCCCCTAAACATCCATCGCCACGTCATCCTGTCTGAAATCAAAGAGGCCGACCTCCACTCTACCGCTGGTGAGAGACTCAGGCAACAGCCACTCTACTATACCCTGGTCACCAGTTCTGTTTCTGATTTAGCCCAGTAATCCATTGTCATGCTGTTTGTCGTTTTGTTCAATCAGAAACAGATTTGCAACCAGGTTTACTCTATTATTATGTCTGTGTCTCATATACAGTGGGCATAAAAGTATTTAGTCAGCCACCAATTGTGCAAGTTCTCCCACTTAAAAAGATGAGAAGGCCTTAATTTTCATCATAGGTACATCAACTATGACAGACAAAATGAGGAAAGAAAATCACATTGAGGATTTTTCATGAATTTATTTGCAAATTATGGTGGAAAACTTTTGTTATATGACCAAATACTTATTTATCTCAATACTTCGTTATATACCCGTTGTTGGCAATGACAGAGGTCAAACGTTTTCTGTAAGTCTTCACAAGGTTTTCACACACTGTTGCTGTATTTTGCCCATTCCTCCATGCAGATCTCCTCTAGAGCAGTGATGTTTTGGGCTGTTGCTGGGCAACACGACTTTCAACTCCTCCAAAGATTTTCTATGGGTTGAGATCTGGAGACTGGCTAGCCACTCCAGGACCTTGAAATGCTTCTTACGAAGCCACTCCTTCGTTCGCCGGGCGGTGTGTTTGGGATCATTGTCATGCTGAAAGACCCAGCCACGTTTCATCTTCAATGCCCTTGCTGATGGAAGGAGGTTTCCACTCAAAATCTCACGATACATGGCCGCATTCATTCTTTCCTTTACACGGATCAGTCGTCCTGTTCCCTTTGCAGAAAAGCAGCCCCAAAGCATGATGTTTCCACCCCCGTGCTTCACAGTAGGTATGGTGTTCTTTGGATGCAACTCAGCATTCTTTGTCCTCCAAACACGACGAGTTGAGTTTTTACCAAAAAGTTCTATTTTGGTTTCAACTGACCATATGACATTCCCCAATCTTCTTCTGGATCATCCAAATGCTCTCTAGCAAACTTCAGACGGGCCTGGACATGTACTGGCTTAAGCAGGGGACACGTCTCGCACTGCAGGATTTGAGTCCCTGCGGCGTAGTGTGTTACTGATGTAGGCTTTGTTACTTTGGTCCCAGCTCTCTGCAGGTCATTCACTAGGTCCCCCCTGTGGTTCTGGGATTTTGCTTCACCGTTCTTGTGTCATTTTGACCCCACGGGGTGAGATCTTGCGTGGAGCCCAGATCGAGGGAGTTATCAGTGATCTTGTATGTCTTCCATTTCCTAATAATTGCTCCCCACAGTTAATTTCTTCAAACCAAGCTGCTTACCTATTGCAGATTCAGTCATCCCAGCCTGGTGCAGGTCAACAATTTTGTTTCTGGTGTCCTTGACAGCTCTTGGTCTTGGCCATAGTGGATTTGGAGTGTGACTGTTTGAGGTTGTGGACAGGTGTCTTTTTATACTGATAACAAGTTCAAACAGGTGCCATTAATACAGGTAACGAGTGGAGGACAGAGGAGCCTCTTAAAGAAGAAGTTACAGGTCTGTGAGAGCCAGAAATCTTGCTTGTTTGTAGGTGACCAAATACTTATTTTCCACCATAATTTGCAAATAAATTCATAAAGAATCCTACAATGTGATTTTCTGGATTTCTTTTTCTAATTTTGTCTGTCATAGTGAAGTGTACCTATGATGAAAATTACAGGCCTCTCTCATCTTTTTAAGTGGGAGAACTTGCACAATTGGTGGCTGACTAAATACTTTTTTGCCCCACTGTAGCACCCTATCCCCTTATATTGCATGACGTTTGACCAGCCATAACCCTGGTCAATAGTAGCACACAGTATATAGGGGAATAGAGTGACTTATCTAATCATAGTATAATTTCCTTACTGCTTTATCACATGATCATGAATGGTTGTATTCATTCATTCTGTACAKTSTATATCCTGTATSTMTATAACATGAAARGTCCCACAGAGTAAATGTGGTTTGCAMGAGAGTAGCGTACACARACACAACCYCTACAGTACAGAGCATGCCAAATTATGCTYAGAATGTAGTCCTCTAGTTSAAAGAGYMAATTAACKACTGGCATACGGCTTCCTTATTGGTTSCATGAAGAACSCAATCAAATATAATGATTGGACKTCCTCATCGAGAGGTCCTCATAACACAAACAAGATCAACGTTGATGTTTTGGYTGCKTGACAATTACATCAGTAACAGTGTTAGTGAGGATAGGCCTTCAATATGTTTACTGTAATGGTGAATTGTGTGTGTTCTCTCCCAGGAGGTGACCACTCAGTCGGTGATGGGGTTCGATCCTCTCCCCCCGCTGGACTCAGTGGCCTCATACACCCGGCCTGAGAGGTAACCCTCCAAACATGTCCTAACTTGTGTCATTATACATATCTTGTGTAAGGTAGGGTATGTACCAGTGCAGGTTTTTACATAGTACACAATATAAACACTACCGTTCAAAATGTTGAGGTCACTTAGAAATGTCCTTGTTTTTTAAATAAAAGCACATTTTTTGTCATTTAAATAACAACATCAAATTGATCAGAAATATAGTGTAGACTGGCAGCTTCATTAAATAGTACCCGTAAAACACCAGTCTCAACGTCAACAGTGAAGAGGCGACTCTGGGATGCTGGCCTTCTAGGCAGAGTTCCTCTGTGTTCTTTTGCCCATCTTAATCTCTTCTTTTTATATGGCTTTTTCTTTGCAACTCTGCCTAGAAGGCCAGCGTCCCGGAGTTGCCTCTTCACTGTTGACGTTGAGACTGGTGTTTTGCTGGTACTATTTAATGAAGCTGCCAGTTGAGGACTTGTGAGGCGTCTGTTTCTCAAACTAGACACTCTAATGTACTTGTCCTATTGCTCAGTTGTGCACCGAGGCCTCCCACTTGTCTTTCTATTCTGGTTAGAGCCAGTTTGCGCTGTTCTGTGAAGGGAGTAGTACACAGAGTTGCACGAGATCTTCAGTTTCTTGGCAATTTCTCGCAACGAATAGCCTTCATTTCTCAGAACAAGAATAGACTGACGAGTTTCAGAAGAAAGTTCTTTGTTTCTGGCCATTTTGAGCCTGTAATCGAACCCACAAATGCTGATGCTCCAGATACTCAACTAGTCTATAGAAGGCCAGTTTTATTGCTTCTTTAATCAGAACAACAGTTATCAGCTGTGCTAACATAATTACAAAAGGGTTTTCTAATTAGCCTTTTAAAATGATAAACTTTGATTAGCTAACACAACGTACCATTGGAACACAGGAGTGATGGTTGCTGATAATGGGCCTCTGTACGCCAATGTAAATATTCCATTAAAAATCTGCCGCTTCCATTTACAACATTAACAATGTCTACACTGTATTTCTGATCAATTTTATGTTATTTTAATGGACAAAAAATGTGCTTTTCTTTAAAAAACAAGGACATTTCTAAGTGACCCCAAACTTTTTAACGGTAGTGTACATATATCATATATATCATATGTACACAGTGCATTCGGAAAGTATTCAGAGCCCTTGAATTTTTCCACATTTTGTTACGTTACTGCCTTGTTCTAAAATTGATTAAATATATTTTTTTCCTCAAATCTACACACAATACCTCATAATGACAAAGCAAAAACAGTTTTTGACATTTTTGCAAAAGTATTAAAAATAAAAACTGAAATATTCCATTTACATAAGTATTCAGAACCTACACTCAGTACTTTGTTGAAGCACCTTTGGCAGCGATTACAGCCTCGAGTCTTCTTGGGTATGACGATACAAGCTTGGCACACCTGTATTTGGGGAGTTTCTCCCATTCTTCTCTACAGATCCTCTCAAGCTCTGTCAGGTTGGATGGGGAGCGTCGCTGCACAGCTATTTTCAGGTCTCCAGAGATGTTCTATCAGGTTCAAGTCCAGGCTCTGGCTGGGCCACTCGGGGACATTCAGAGACTTGTCCTGAAGCCACTCCTGCGTTGTCTTGGCTGTGTGCTTAGGGTTGTTATACTGTTGGAAGGTGAAACTTCGGCCCAGTCTGAGGTCCTGAGTGCTCTGGAGCAGGTTTTCACCAAGGATCTCTCTGTACTTTGCTCCGTTCATCTTTCCCTCGATCCTGACTAGTCTTCCAGTCCCTGCCACTGAAAAACATCCCCACAGCATGATGCTACCACCACCATGCTTCACCGTAGGGATGGTGCCAGGTTTCCTCCAGACATGACGCTTGGCATTCAGCCCAATCTTGGTTTCATCAGACCAGAGAATCTTGTTTCTCATGGTCTGAGAGTCTTTAGGTGGCTTTTGATGGAGAGCTGCAGAGATGGTTGTCCTTCCGGAAGGTTCTCCCATCTCCACAGAGGAACTCTGGTGCTCTGTCAGAGTGACCATCGGGTTCTCGGTCACCTCACTGACCAAGGCCCTTCTCCCCCAATTGCTCAGTTTGGCCGGGCGGTCAGCTCTAGGAAGAGTCTTGGTGGTTCCAAACTTCTTCCATTTTAAGAATGATGGAGGCCACTGTGTTCTTGGGGACCTTCAATGCTGCAGAAATGTTTTGGTACCTTTCCCCAGATCTGTGCCTCGACACAATCCTGTCTCGGAGCTCTACGGACAATTCTTTCGACCTCATGGCTTGGTTTTTGCTCTGACATGCACTGTCAACTGTGGGACCTTATATAGACAGGTGTGTGCCTTTCCAAATCATGTCCAATCAATTAAATTTACCACAGGTGGACTCCAATCAAGTTGTAGAAACATCTCAAGGATGATCAATGGAAACAGGATGCACTTGAGCTCAATTTCGAGTCTCATAGCAAAGGGTCTGAATACTTGTGTAAAGAAAGTTTTTATTTTTTATAATATATAATGTGCATAAATGTCTAAACCTGTTTTTGCTTTGTRATTATGGTGTGTGGTGTGTCAATTGATGAAAACAATTAATTTAATCAATTTGGGGGGAAAGTCAAGGGGTCTGAATACTTTCCGAATGCACTGTAGCTAGTTATAGAATGCGGCTCCTTCAGATCGCTAGGTTTTTCTCTATAGGTCTACTTGGATCAGCAATCCTGTTGGTGCCACTGGACTGAAAACCAAGAGTCAGGACAGTATCTGCTTGTGTTTTCCTAAGCAGAACCAATAACGCTTGGTTTGTTTCAGTCCACATAAGACTGACTGGCCCACTGGCCACTGACTCCATTGAGAATCTCTAATGAAGGTATATTAGAGTACAGTGTAAGGGGATGGGGGTGATCCATTTGTAGTGTTCAGGAGTGTGGACATTGGAAAGGCACACAGTTATGCAGACCGGGGGAGGTGAGTTAACCCTCTCTCTGTCTTTGCCAATGGTGGCAAACGCCATTGATGTAAATTTGGCATAAAAAATAGCCTTGATTTCACCAGCTTGCATCTCTCCTCTCAATGGTCTATCCCTGACACACCCTTCCTTCTCTGCCTCCATTTTTTTTCTCCCAACTATCCCTCTCTTCAATCTCTCTCTTCTCCCCTCTCGCTGTCATCAGTTTCTCTGAAATAGCATGTGGTTACAGGAGTGTTGTTGGCTCCTGACTGAGGCCTCTTTCCTCCCATCTTGTGATAGCTGTTAACCAGCCGAGTCAGTGGTGGATGGTAGGGAGGCATCAAACCATCAGAGAGGCGAATACAGTGACAACGAATAACATGACAAATTGACATGACATGACAAACATGACAAAGGGAAAATGTAGCATTTGTTTTAAGTGGGGAAGACCTCCTAATGTTCTGAGGGCTGTTGTGTGGAGCACACTGTACATACTGTACACTGTCCTGATGATCTCTGGTGAGAATTACTTAGAATGACAGCCCACCCATGTCTGAGGACAGCCCACCCATGTCTGAGGACAGCCCTACTATTTCTGCCTGATGGTTGCTTGTTCCTCACAAGCTTTACAAACATGGCCACGGAGAAGTGTTTTGATTGATAAAGAACTGGGAGGTATAAGTGGTTGAAGTAATGATTTGTATTAATGGGTGGGGGGTTAATGGTTACAATTTAGCACTGGATCTGTAACCGCAACATAAAAGCAGAGCATTCTTTGGATTCAGAAAAACTATTGGACCTACTTATAATGATCTACAGTGAGGTCCAGAAGTACTTAGACAGTGACACTTTGTTGGAATGGTTAATACATTATCATGTATTTCTATTGGGCACACATAATCTGAAACACAACCAAAACTAACTGCAAATGCATCCAACAAGTTTGGAGTATTACAAGCTTGTTGTAGTCGGGACCAAATATATGGGACCAAATATATGGGACCAATTACTCAACTTTTGACTACTTTAATACACATATAAGTACATTTGCCCAATACTTTTGGTTCTCTAAAATGCGTTGACTATGTACACATTCCAAAGTGCAGGAGTACAGAGCGAAAACAACAAAACATGGACCTCACTGTATATGATGGTTGATATAATTTATGGTCATGGGAGAATCCTTATCAGCAGAAGAGTGTGAGAAACGTATTGCATGCTTGTGTTATCTTGTTAGCTTTCTCACTTGTCTCTGTCTTTGCAGGCAGAGTGTGGGAGCCTCCAATGAGAGCACCCTGTCACTGTTCTTCCGCTCTCTGCTGCCAAACTTCAACCTGCAGGTAAGTGAGTGAGCTTGGCCGAGGTGAGACTACAGGTAGACTAGGGGTATGCAACATGTTCGGGAGCTGCATGTAGGCAGATGGCTGGGTTCTTTCATTCAAGTCGTGCCTGATTATTTGATCTGGAAAACTGCAATCAGTGACATTAATGGATATGGATATTGACAAAGAAGTAGCAGAGGAAGAGGACAATCAGCAGACACTGTTGTCCCTGAGGAAGAGGCTCATGCCCCCAAGAAAAGGTCGCTGCATCATAGAACATCATGACTGCTTGTCCTTTGACCCAATGTCCATCCCGTTAGTGACCTCATAAACCAACGTGTGTTGTGTGTGTGTGTCTCTGTCTGTCTGTCTTGTGGGTTTTTAACATAGGGAGGGACTTGAAAAGATGGCATGTGAAAACACAGTATAATGATATATAGCTAGCATTCCACCGTGCCCTTTCCAATGGGAGACCAATAGGGAACATCAGCTGTTGAGGCATATGACTCCCACACACGGAAGAGTGTAAAAAAAGATTATAAAAGATCACAGGATATTCAGTTGCACGTTGCTGCAGCAGAACAATGAAACATTCATAAAGATGTACCGAGATCAAAGAACCTGGTCTGTCGCCTCTCAGGGCTCCACAGATTTCCTCACATACACTAGTCCACGCTGTGCTAGGGCATAGTCAGCGGGATGAGACGTCATCATAATAATCTCTAAACATTTGTGGGAGTGCTGAGTAATGGAGACATCCTGGGCTTTACTTTTGTGTTTGGGGCTGAGCTAATGGAGACATCCTGGGCTACTGTTGGGCTGAGCTAATGGAGACATTCTGGGCTACTGTTGGGCTGAGCTAATGGAGACATTCTGGGCTACTGTTGGGCTGAGCTAATGGAGACATCCTGGGCTACTGTTGAGCTGAGCTAATGGAGACATCCTGGGCTACTGTTGGCACAAAGGGTTCTGACAGGATGGAAGGGAACATTGATTAGCTGGAGTTTGGGTAGATATTCCCTAACCCTCTGGAGGTTTCTGAATGGATTAACCATACGACTCATTTCATGCCTTTTTGTGCTGTGGCCAAGCCTTAAAGTGCTTCTGAGTAGCTTCCTACTCCACTAGATCTACTGCAGCTTATCCACATTAAGTCTACAGTATCGTAACTTTGCCACAGAAAAACGGGTTCCTCTGTTGGAACTAACCAATATGGCCCATGAAGAACATGCTCTTGAAATAGTGTTTGCTTGTGTGTTTTGGACACGTCCGAGCAATGTTGACCCATTAACGATGTTATGTAGTGTCTGACTCTGACCTCTGTCTGATGTCCGATAACACAATCTGATCACAATCTACAACCAACACTTTGTGACGAGGCATCGGAGGCCGAACAAAGTTTGGCTTTATCATTTGATACAGCACAGATCGTGGAGACAGGATGACGAGGCAAACTTGGCTTTTGGTACAAGAACTCTTGATTGACTCTGTGTTTTGTATGGTCTAACTTGATTTGAAACAGTTTACTGCTATGGATTGGCTAACATCGCCTCTCTTTGATGCACTGTTTTTAARGGTGCGTTACTTGAGTCCTGTTGAAGCAGAACAGAAAACTGTTGCATTTCAAGAGAGAGTCTTGATTCCTCTCTGACTCAGTGTTGTCCATGGCAACCAACGAGGAGGGCATGTACTGTCCGCCCCATTGCCCCCTGCTTCTCAGGCAGAGTGGAGAGGAGGTAAAGAGTGGGCAGTGTCACACAGGGTGAAATACACAAGAGACAGATTGTGACAAACACCCCTGGAGAGGAGAGGATAAGCACTCAGCAGCTTGGCACCAGCAACCAGAGGATAGCCTATATTTACACACCACATTGTCTCTCGTCATGTTGACCTAGTTCAGAACATTCATTTGTCTATAAAAAAAGATCCACATGATCAAAACATCAATGGACAGTATACATGTGTGGGAGTGATTTTGTGCAGTGGGATGCAACGTGATGTGAAGGAAGCAAAGCATCGTCTCCTATTATAGTCACTCTCCAATGTCCATGCTAGTTCGGAGTGTAGATATCCATGCTAGTGATCAGAGGACATGTGGCCAATTGTAAAGATAATCACTAATGTGGACCACCAACCTGAGTGTCCTCAGGTCCTCCTGTGCCACAACTGACCATGCAAGTTCCAGAAACATCCACTGACAAACAGAAACACATATGCCCAGTGTTTTAACCAAGAGGGACCACCTTTTTTATGCAGCTAGTTTTAAACCATCTTGAGACTTATCTGATTAGGAAGAGGAAGAGATGCAATTAGGATAAGAATGAGACAGTTTAGGAGGAAGAGATGCTGTCTGCTTGCAGTTGTTTTATTGCACTAGAATAGCTACAGTGTTATCCAACAGGTCTGAAATCACAATTTAGGTGTGTTGGAAATGAATCTAATAAATGTATGTTGTGTGTGAAAACCCCAAAACACTTAGACACAAAACACTGACATACTGTATGTCATCTAGGGTCGTACAAAGCTCCTGTTTGTCTCTTAAAATTAATTTGTTTACACGTGATACCTTATTGCAATGTTTGAAACATTTTGAACCTGAGTGAGACAGGAGATAATAATGTGGTGTTCTTAAGAGATGGTATTGTGCTTTTCCTGGTGAATTTAAGCAACACATACACATACAGTGCATTCGGGAAGTATTCAGACTCCTTGACTTTTTCAATTTTCGATTTTGTTACATTACAGCCTTATTCTAAAATGGATTAAATACATTTTCTACACACAATACTCCATAATAACAAAAGATTTTTGTTATTGTAAATTCATACTTTTTTTATTTATTTAAAAATACCTTATTTACATACAGTGGGGCAAAAAAGTATTTAGTCAGCCACCAATTGTGCATGTTCTCCCACTTAAAAAGATGAGAGAGGCCTGTAATTTTCATCATAGGTACACTTCAACTATGACAGACAGAATGAGAAAAAAAATCCTGAAAATCACATTGTAGGATTTTTTATGAATTTATTTGCAAATTATGGTGGAAAATAAGTATTTGGTCACCTACAAACAAGCAAGATTTCTGGCTCTCTCTTTTCAACACTGAGACGACTGGTAAAGCTTCTTTTCTCTCATAAAGAAGGACCATCTCTACTGTACCTTACCTAACAAACCAGTATCACCATGAGCAGGTTCTGTTTGCCTTTAATTCATATGTAATTTAATGGCACCACCCTGCTCTGACTCTGTTTATCCATAGCTATCATAACAGACCACGCCTCGTCGCAGCAACCTCAAAACACTGTCCACTCCACACTACCTCCACCCCACCTATGCCGCCCATACAACAAAGAGCTGTCAATAGGACACGGCCCACAGAACACATACAACTTTTCGCTTTCGTAGCGCTTGAGCGTACCTTCGCAAAGCGACTGCGGCTCAATGATGTGGACGGCTCGGGGAGGGAAGGTGCGACAGGAGTAACCCTCTAACCCCTGTGCCGTCATGAGGTATGGGGGGGGTTGGCAGGGGCGCGCACGGAGGATGTTGTTAGGGTGGGAGGTACGACGGCATTCCAGTACACTTCAGTGTGGGATCTGTACGCCGAAGTGATTCTGGCAATGGCAAAATGTTCATACACAGACAATTCAGACATGAGTTAAGTTTCTCGCCTCGATCTGGGGCTCCACGCAAGATCTCGCACCCCGTGGGGCTCCACAAGTGAGTCACAACGATCCCCACTGTCGTGCAGGCCTAAAAAGTCCTCTCCCACGAACCAGAGACGAACGAGCGGCAGGAGTGGGGGACACTTTAGGTTGAGGATGCAGCGCGGTGGAATAGCTTAGATTCGTAGGGACAACATGTGAACAAAGTCTTACGCATAGCGTCGGGTACAAGTAGGGGACGGGCGCTTTAATGACGAGAGGCGCGCAGAAGTGGACTCTTCACGGACCTCAGTCGTCGCCAGTACGTGCTCCAGCCTGCTGTTTAAGCCAGTAGCGCTTTTTCCTGCGATGGGGGGCGAGGGGGGAAGTGCACCGTGCTGAAGATTGTTAGCTAGGGAAGAGCCATTGGGGATGACTCCAGCAGAGAGTGTGGATCTCGGGTCAGCCGCATCATTCGCACCTGATCACACGATGAAACCACACAATCGAACTTTCACCTGGATCTAAGCAAAACTCAACTTGTCAGTGTTTCGGAGCACAAAGATACTCGCCTGAGTTCGCCTACTCCGAGCGAAACGCACACCCTACCTGTCACACCTGTAACTGGTGGCCGGACATGGGGTGCTCAGCATCGCGGGTGGTGCGTGAGAAGCGCGTGCGTGAGATGGGACCTCGATGAGGGGCTCGCCCTTGTTCTGCTGCCGCTCACAAGGGACCAGGATCACGAGCTGATCCGTCGATAAGCAGCAGAGGGGTGGCAATTATGCGGGCGAAGTGTAGGTGGGGGGTGAGAGGGTGGTTTGAGGTGAGAAACGCTACGCCTCTCTGTCGAGTCACAGAGGTGCGAAGACTGATTTGGTGTCGGCATATCGCAATTCCGATGGATGGTAGTAGGGAACACGGTGGGGTCTTGGGATCTTTTCAGCGTATAGGACAATTGTATTTCTGTTTCATATACAAGGTGGCAGAGGCGTCGCCGCCCGGTGCAACTGCGAAGGTAGTAGTGCTTCGTAATAAGGCATTTTCAAGGTCCTGCGCAGCTGTGGGACCTCACGACAGTCCTGCTAAGGATGCTAGCCCTATATCAGCGCTCTCTCTTAGATGATGATCTGTTTCGTGGTGCGGATGCTCTGTGTGTACTGGTCTTCTTTTGGTAATGTTCCGCTCCTCGTGTTGCTCGTGTCTGTCTCGTCTGTGTCTGTGTGTCTGCTTCTCTGCATGTGCGCATAATACTGTCTCTCTGCTCGCTCTGCCCCAAAAGTCGCTGATTCCATATCCTGTGTCTGTGTCCTCTCGTGGTGTCTGTCTCTCTGTGTCTGTCTCTCTGTGTGTGTGATCTGTCGCATCGCTGTGTGTCTAGTGATGTCTGATGTGTCCTGTCTCTCCTGGCTCGGTGATGAGTGTCTCTCTCTGCGTGTGTGTCTCTCTGTGTGTGTCTCTCTGTGTACTGTGTGCTCTTGCGGGCTCGACTCTGTGTGTATCATGTCTCTCTCTGTGTGGTCTGTCTCTCCTTGTGTGTCTGTCTCTCTGGTTGGTGTCTTTAGCAGCCTGAGTTTGTGAAAACCTTGTGAAGACTTACAGAAAACGTTTGACCTCTGTCATTGCCAACAAAGGGTATATAACAAAGTTTTGAGAAACTTTTGTTATTGACCAAATAGTTATATTCCACCATAATTTGCAAATAAATTCATTAAAAATTCTACAATGTGATTTTCTGGATTTTTTTCTCTCTCATTTTGTCTGTCATAGTTGAAGTGTACCTATGATGAAAATTACAGGCCTCTCTCATCTTTTTAAGTGGGAGAACTTGCACAATTGGTGGCTGACTAAATACTTTTTTGCCCCACTGTAAGTATTCTGACCCTTTGCWATGAGATTCGAAATTGAGCTCAGGTGCATCCTGTTTCCATTGATCATCCTTTTTTATGTAATTTATTATTATTTTTTACCCTTTTTTCTCCCCAATTACGTGGTATCCAATTGGTAGTTACAGTCTTTTAACTACCAACTCCCGTACAGTCTCGCTGCAACTCCCGTACAGACTCGGGAGAGGCGAATGTCGAGAGCCGTGTGTCCTCCAAAACAGAACCCACTGCTTCTTGACACAATGCCCACTTAATCCGGAAGCCAGCCGTACCAATGTGGAAACACAGTACACCTGGCAACCGTGCCAGCATGCACTGCGCCCGGCCCACCACAGGAGTCGCTAGTGCGCGCTGGGCCAATTGTGCGCCGCCCCATGGGTCTCCCGGTCGCGGCCGGCTGCGACAGAGCCTAGACTCGAACCCAGACTCTCTAGTGGCACAGCTAGCACTGCGATGCAGTGGCTTAGACCACTGCGCCACTCGGGTGGCCCCTCCATTGATCATCCTTGAGATGTTTCAATAACTTGATTGGAGTCCACCTGTGGTAAATTCAATTGATTGAACATGATTTGGAAAGGCACACACCTGTCTATGTAATATCCCACAGTTGACAGTGCATTTCAGTGCAAAAACCAAGCCATGAGGTCAAAGGAATTGTCTGTAGAGCTCCGAGACAGGATTGTGTCGAGGCACAGATCTGGGGAAGGGTAGCAACATTTTTTTGCAGCATTGAAGGTCCCCAAGAACACAGGGGCCTGCGTCATTCTTAAATGGAAGAAGTTTGGAACCACCAAGACTCTAGAGCTGGCTGCCTGGCCAAACTGAGCAATCGGGAGAGAAGGGCCTTGGTCAGGGAGGTGACCAAGAACCACCAATCAGGCATTTATGGTTGAGTGCCCAGACGGAAGCCAATCCACAGTAAAAGGCACATGACAGCCCGCTTGCAGTTTGCCAAAAGGCAACTAAAGAATCTCAGACAATGAGAAACTAGATTCTCTTGTCTGATGAAACCAAGACTGAACTCTTTGGCCTGAATGCCAAGCGTCACGTCTGGAGGAAACCTGGCAGCATCATGCTGTGGAGGTGTCTTTCAGTGGCAGGGAGTGGGATACTAGTCAGGATCGAGGGAAAGATGAACGGAGCAAAATAAAGAGATCCTTGATGAAAACCTGCTCCAGAGTGCTCAGTACCTCAGACTGGGGCGAAGTTTCACCTTCCAACAGGACAACGACCCTAAGCACACAGCCAAGACAATGCAGGAGTGGCTTCGGGACAAGTCTCAATGTCCTTGAGTGGCTCAGCCAGAGCCCAACTTGAACCCGAGGAATACAGGTGTACCAAGCTTGTAGTGTCATTACCAAGAAGACTCGAGGCTGTAATCACTGCCAAAGGTGCTACAATAAAGTACTGAGTTAAGGGTCTGTAAATGTGATACTTAAAAAGATATACAACTTTTTTTGCTTTGTCATTATGGGGTATTGTGGGTAGATTAATGAGGGGAAAAACGATTTATTCCATTTTAGAATAAGGCTGTAATGTAACAACATGTATAAAAAGTCAAGGGATCTGAATACTTTCTGAATGCACTGTATACACACACACACTTCCGTATTATCATGTTCAGTGATGATTAGAATTACTGCTCACTCTCTAGTCACTGTCTCTGCAGGGTGAGCCGATGCCGCAGGATGACCTGGAAGTAGCTCAGGCAGGTCGGGAGCTGAACCAGGAAGTAAATCGTCTGATGGTGGCCATGAGGGACATGCTGGCCAATATCCAGTTTCAGGAGCCACCTAGAGACGACAACCCTGACAGAGACGAGGGGGAGTGGGACTGAGATGAGGAGGAGGACACAGAGAGAGGTGGAGTGAGACTTGATGGAGGGGTACATAGAGATGCGAATGGATAGAAGAAAATAAAAGGTTGATTAAGATGAATGAAGATGGAATACAGCAGGGAGGTAGGAGGATGAAGAGTGAGTGAGGGAATAGATTCAGTGAGGGTAGCAATAACAGATGTACTGTAACCTTAAAGAAAGAAATGGCAGGTCATCTATATGACCCAAACATCAAACCAACTCTCCCTTTCTGATATAGGCACAGTAGTATCACCTCTTCCTCATGTCATAGTCAGTCAGTCCATCAGCCCTCTCTCCTTCCTCATGTTGTCCCATTCTCTTTCCTCAGAACAGTTGTTCTTACTGATCTAGAAGATCAGGAGGCTGCGTTCATCAAGAAAAAAACACCCTCTTCAGTTTTTTAAAAGAACATTGCTTATCAGAAAAATGAATATTGTGTTTCATCAGAAGGATAATGATGCCCTACTGCTACAGTATATCTGAAGTGGAATTATTTATAATTAAATAAATCCATATGGTGTTGTCTTAGCAACCAAACGTCGTACACACATTGACAGTCTACTGCCATATGGGTTGAGAGTCAGGATAAAGGTTAATGAGCGTCTGATAAAAGTCAGAATTATACAGTAATTCACCTTATGAGTGGAACAAATGGACTTAACTTCTTATTCCATTTTAATATTGGCCATAACAACTTTTATTTTTAACTTCAACTCCCAATTAACCCTGTTCATCATTGAATATAAAATGCTGTTGTCTTAGCAATCTGATTTTGAGGATAAAATTCAAACTGATCAGGATATTTTTCTGTTGTGATTCTCTATAAAGAGGTATTTTTAACCTTACCTGAAATCAATTCTAGGCTGTTTATTAACTAGGGCCCGAAGTTGGTCCCAATGAGGTCATGTTGGCAGGAAAAACTACTGGCCCAAGTCATCTGTTAATGTCAGGAATGGATTTCATCCAACCCACTACTGTAAATACTCTGCTTAAAATCATGTATTAACACAACTAATGTAAAGACAATAAACTTGATGTGCAATATGATTCAATATTGACTTAAGTAAAAAATACATTATATTTCATAATTAATCTCTTTCCAGGCCAATGGTGGTTCATTCTGTGTCTTAGCCTCCCAAGCCGCCTGATCATGAGTGTTTGCTACACAGTGAGTGGTAATCAGTCTAGAATTCAAGGCTATCTGTGTCTACATCCAAAATAAATGTCCTTTCACTTATCTTGAAGTCTTTGATGCTGAGAAGATTAACTGGTAGGTGTTATCTGATATGCAGTCAGTCCAGTTTGTTGCTAATGCATCTGCCATTACTCAATCTGAGGACACTGCCTCTCAGGTTCCGTTAAAATAGAGCAGTGTTCCCAAACTTGGTCCTCGGCACCCAAGGGGTGCACGTTGTGGTTTGCCCTAACACTACACAGCTGATGCAAAATTATCAAAGCTTGAATGATTAGTTGATGATTTGAATCAGCTGTGTAGTGCTAGGGGGAAAAACTAAACGTTCACTCCTTGGGTCCCGAGGACCAAGTTTAGGAAACCCTGCAATAGAGTGTCTTACGTACAGTGAAGTAGAAAGTTTACATACACTTAGGTTGAGTCATTAAAACTTGTTTTTCAACCACTCACATTTCTTGTTAACAAACTATAGTTTTGGCAAGTCGGTTAGGACATCTACTTTGTGCATGACAAGTAATTTTTCCAACAATTGTTTACAGACAGATTATTTCACTTATAATTCACTGTATCACAATTCCAGTGGGTCAGAAGTTAAAATACACTAAATTGACTGCTTTTAAGCAGCTTGGAAAATTCCAGATAATGATGTCATGGCTTTAGAAGCTTCTGATAGGCTAATTGACATCATTTGAGTGTACCTGTGGATGTATTTCAAGGCCTACCTTCAAACTCAGTGCCTCTTTGCTTGACATCATGGGAAATTCAAAAGAAATCAGCCAAGAACTCAGGAAAAAAAATTGTAGACCTCCACAAGTGTGGTTCATCCTTGGGAGCAATTTCCAAACGCCTGAAGGTACCACGTTCATCTGTACAAACAATAGTATGCAAGTATAAACACCATGGGACCACGCAGCCGTCATACTGCTCAGGAAGGAGACTCGCTCTGTTTCCTAGAGATGAACGTACTTTGGTGCGAAAAGTGCAAATCAATTCCAGAACAACAGCAAGGACCTTGTGAAGATGCTGGAGGAAACAGGTACAAAAGTACAGTTGAAGTCGGAATGTACTTAAGTATCAAAAGTGAAAGTATAAATCAATTCAAGCTCCTTATATTAAGAAAACCAGACGGCACAATTGGCAAAAAAATGGAACATGGTCCAATTCACACACTTATCAAGAGAACATCCCTGGTTATCCCTACAGCCTCTGATCTGGCGGACTCACTAAACACAAATCTTTTGTTTGTAAATTATATCTGAGTGTTGGAGTGTGCCCCTGGCTATCCGTCAATAAAAATAAGAACATGGTGCGTCTGGTTTGCTTAATGTAAGCAATGTGAAATGATTTATACTTTTACTTTTGATACTTAAGTATATTTAAAACCAAATACTTTGACTTTTACTAAAGTAGGATTTTATTGGGTGACGTTCACTTTTACTTTTACTTGAGTCATATTCTATTAAGGCATCTTTACTTTTACTCAAGTATGACAATTGGGTACTTTGTCCACCACTGTATCATATTACTTTTGATGTTTTATTTCCTCCGTCTTTTGGTTGTGTGTCACTGATTCTACCAAGTAATTTGATAAGTGAGATGTTTCCCGGGGGTTTAAAAGAGTCCAAGTTATTGTTCTTGAAAGACCATCTGGCAAAAGGAAGAGACCATCCCATACTCATTTGCATAATTGCCTAGTTTTCATTCCCTTGAAATAGTCCAGAAATATGCTGTTTCCTATCAGAGGATGTATAAATGAAAGCAGAGTCAATGGGTACACCGCAGCTCACACACACTCAAAACCATACTCGCTTAAAAGACACCCACATCAACAACACGCATACATCCTCTCTGTACTGTTTTTGCATAGAACCACATGGTGTAATGCTGTGGGTGCAGTTGGTAGACTGCTGTTCAAACGAGGGCCTTGTTCCAGAGTTTACCTGGAGCTACTGCAGTGCCTGGGTCACGAGGGGTGTTCATGTGAGGTCTACCCTCTTCCCTGCTAAGACATGTCCCCACGAGCAAATGGTCGGTAGTGTTCACTGTGATATGAAGTACATTCCCAGCTCTATGTGAGCCTCGGTGTCAGGTCATTGACCAGGTCCTGCCGTGTAGTTCTGGGCTGATCCCTCACCTTCCTCATGATCATTGATGCCCCACGAGGTGAGATCTTGCATGGAGCCCCAGAGGATGGGACTATCAGAGACATACCAGTGGGGAGAACAAGTATTGGATACACTGCCGATTTTGCAGGTGTTCCTACTCAACACGCATGTAGAGGTCTGTAATTTTTATCATAGGTAACTTCAACTGTGAGAGACGGATCTAAAACAAAAATCCAGAAAATCACATTGTATGATTTTTAAGTAATTCATTTGTATTTTATTGCATGACATAGTATTTGATACATCAGAAAAGCAGAACTTAATATTTGGTACAGAAACCTTTGTTTGCAATTACAGAGATCATACCGTTTCCTGTAGTTCTTGACCAGGTTTGCACACATTGCAGCAGGGATTTTGGCCCACTCCTCCATACAGACCTTCTCCCGATCCTTCAGGTTTCGGGGCTGTCGCTGGGCAATACGGACTTTCAGCTCCCTCCAAGATTTTCTATTGGGTTCAGGTCTGGAGACTGGCTAGGCCACTCCAGGACCTTGACATGCTTCTTACGGGCCACTCCTTAGTTGCCCGGCTGTGTGTTTCGGGTCGTTGTCATGCTGGAAGACCCAGCCACGACCCATCTTCAATGCTCTACTGAGGGAAGGAGGTTGTTGGCCAAGATCTCGCGATACATGGCCCCATCCATCCTCCCCTCAATACGTGCAGTCGTCCTGCTCCCTGCAGAAAAGCATCCCAAAGAATGACGTTTCCACCTCTATGCTTCACGGTTGGGATGGAGTTCTTGGGGCTGTCTCATTCTTCTTCTTCCTCCAAACACGGCGAGTGGAGTTTAGCACAAAAGCAGCTCTATTTTTGTCTCATCAGACCACATGACTCTCTTCCACGCTCTCTCTGGATCATCCAATGGTCATTGGCAAACTTCAGACAGGCCTGGACATGCGCTGGCTTGAGCAGGGGGACCTTGCGTGCGCTGCAGGATTTTAATCCATGACGGCGTAGTGTGTTACTAATGGTTTTCTTTGAGACGTGGTCCCAGCTCCTTCAGGTCATTGACCAGGTCTGCCGTGTAGTTCTGGGCTGATCTCACCTTCCTCATGATCATTGATGCCCCACGAGGTGAGATCTTGCATGAGCCCCAGACCGAGGGTGATTGACCGTCATCTTCAACTTCTTCCATTTTCTAATAACTGCGCTAACAGTTGTTGCCTTCTCACCAAGCTGCTGCCTATTGTCCTGTAGCCCATCCCAGCCTTGTGCAGGTCTACAATTTAACCCTGATGTCCTTACACAGCTCTCTGGTCTTGGCATCATGTGGAGAGGTTGGAGTCTGTTTGATTGAGTGTGTGGACAGGTGTCTTTTAT
>NC_036850.1:18060956-18077527 GCF_002910315.2 Salvelinus sp. IW2-2015
TACTTACAAAGCATGTAGAGGTCTGTAATTTTTATCATAGGTACACTTCAACTGTGAGAGACGGAATCTAAAACAAAAATCCAGAAAATCACATTGTATGATTTTTAAGTATTCATTTGTATTTTATTGCATGACATAAGTATTTGATACATCAGAAAAGCAGAACTTAATATTTGGTACAGAAACCTTTGTTGTGCAATTACAGAGATCAATACGTTTCCTGTAGTTCTTGACAGGTTTGCACACATTGCAGCAGGGATTTTGCCCACTCTCCATACAGACCTTCTCCCGATCCTTCAGGTTTCGGGGCTGTCGCTGGGCAATACGGACTTTCAGCTCCCTCCAAAGATTTTCTATTGGGTTCAGGTCTGGAGACTGGCTAGGCACTCACGGACTCTGACATGCTTCTACGGAGCCACCCTTAGTTGCCTGGCTGTGTGTTTCGGGTCGTTGTCATGCTGGAAGACCCAGCCAGACCCATCTTCAATGCTCTACTGAGGGAAGGAGGTTGTTGGCCAAGATCTCGCATAGCCCCATCCATCCCTCCCTCAATACGGTGCATCGTCTCGCTCCCTCTTGCAGAAAAGCACCTCCCAAAGATGACGTTTCCACCTCAATGCTTCACGGTTGGGATGGAGTTCTTGGGGCTGTACTCATCTTTCTTCTCCTCCAAACACGGCGAGTGGAGTTTAGACCAAAAAGCTCTATTTTTGTCTCATCAGACCACATGACCTTCCCCCAGTCCTCCTCTGGACATCCAATGGTCATTGGCAAACTTCAACAGACGAGGCACGACTGCGCTGGCTTGAGCAGGGGGCACTCGCGTGCGCTGCAGGATTTTAATCCATGACGGCGTAGTGTGTTACTAATGGTTTTCTTTGAGACGTGGTCCGACCTCTCTTCAGGTCATTGACCAGGTCCTGCCGTGTAGTTCTGGGCTGATCCCTCACCTTCCTCATGATCATTGATCGCACGAGGTGAGATCTTGCATGGAGCCCCAGACCGAGGGTGATTGACCGTCATCTTCAACTTCTTCCATTTTCTAATAACTGCGCTAACATTGTTGCCTTCTCACCAAGCTGCTTGCCTATTGTCCTGTAGCCCATCCCAGCCTTGTGCAGGTCTACAATTTAACCCTGATGTCCTTACACAGCTCTCTGGTCTTGGCCATTGTGGAGAGGTTGGAGTCTGTTGATTGAGTGTGTGGACAGGTGTCTTTTATACAGGTAACGAGTTCAAACGGTGCAGTTAATACAGGTAATGAGTGGAGAACAGGAGGGCTTCTTAAAGAAAAACGAATAGGTCTGTGATAGCCGGAATTCTTACTGGTTGGTAGGTGCACAATACTTATGTCATGCAATAAATGCAAATGAATTACTTAAAAAATCAACAATGTGATTTTCTGGATTTTTGTTTTAGATTCCGTCTCTCACAGTTGAAGTGTACCTTGATAAAATGTCAGACCTCTACATGCTTTGTAAGAGGAAAACCTGCAAAATTGGCAGGATCAAATACTTGTTCTCCCCACTGTACACTACCTTCAAAGTTTCGGGACACTTACAAATGTCCTTTTTTGTTGTTGATGGCCTTCTAGGTTGCAAATGAAAAGCCACATTTAGACGGCCAATAAAAAGAAAAGATTAAGATGGGCAAAAGAACACAGATACTGGACAGAGGAACTCTGCCTAGAAGGCCAGCATCCGGAGTTGCTTTTCACTGTTGAAGTTGAAACTGGTGTTTGCTGGTACTATTTAATGAAGCTGCCAGTTGAGGACTTGTGAGGCGTCACTCTAATGTACTTGTCCTCTACTCAGTGTGGCACTGGGGCCTCCCACTCCTCTTTCTATTCTGGTTAGAGCCAGTTTGCGCTGTTCTGTGAAGGAGTAGTAACACAGCGTTGTACGAGATCTTCAGTTTCTTGGCAATTTCTCTCATGGAAATAGCCTTAATTTTTCAGAACAAGAACAGACTGACGAGTTTCAGAAGGACGTTCTTTGTTTCTGGCTTATTTGAGCCTGTAATTGAACCCACAAATGCTGATGCTCCAGATACTACTAGTCTAAATGCCAGTTTATTGCTTATTTAACCAGACAGTTTTCAGCTGAGCTAACATAATTGCAAAAGGGTTCTCTAATGATCAATTAGCCTCTTAAAATTATAAACTTGGATTAGCTAACACAACATGCATTGGAACACAGGGGTGATGGTTGCTAATAATGGGCCTCTGTACGCCTATGTAGATATTCCATAAAAAAATGTGCAGTTTCCAGCTACAGTAGTCATTTACAACATTAACGATGTCTACACTGTATTTATTATCCATTTTATGGTAATTACAGGTAACGAGTTCAAACAGGTGCAGTTAATACAGGTAATGAGTGGAGAACAGGAGGGCTTCTTAAAGAAAAACGAATAGGTCTGTGATAGCCGGAATTCTTACTGGTTGGTAGGTGATCAAATACTTATGTCATGCAATAAAATGCAAATGAATTACTTAAAAATCATACAATGTGATTTTCTGGATTTTTGTTTTAGATTCCGTCTCTCACAGTTGAAGTGTACCTATGATAAAAATGTCAGACCTCTACATGCTTTGTAAGTAGGAAAACCTGCAAAATTGGCAGTGTATCAAATACTTGTTCTCCCCACTGTACACTACTCTTCAAAAGTTTCGGGACACTTACAAATGTCCTTTTTTTGTTGTTGATGGCCTTCTAGAGTTGCAAATGAAAAGCCACATTTAGACTGGCCAATAAAAAGAAAAGATTAAGATGGGCAAAAGAACACAGATACTGGACAGAGGAACTCTGCCTAGAAGGCCAGCATCCCGGAGTTGCCTTTTCACTGTTGAAGTTGAAACTGGTGTTTTGCTGGTACTATTTAATGAAGCTGCCAGTTGAGGACTTGTGAGGCGTCACTCTAATGTACTTGTCCTCTTACTCAGTTGTGCACTGGGGCCTCCCACTCCTCTTTCTATTCTGGTTAGAGCCAGTTTGCGCTGTTCTGTGAAGGGAGTAGTACACAGCGTTGTACGAGATCTTCAGTTTCTTGGCAATTTCTCTCATGGAATAGCCTTAATTTTTCAGAACAAGAACAGACTGACGAGTTTCAGAAGGACGTTCTTTGTTTCTGGCTTATTTGAGCCTGTAATTGAACCCACAAATGCTGATGCTCCAGATACTAAACTAGTCTAAATGCCAGTTTTATTGCTTATTTAACCAGAACAGTTTTCAGCTGAGCTAACATAATTGCAAAAGGGTTCTCTAATGATCAATTAGCCTCTTAAAATTATAAACTTGGATTAGCTAACACAACATGCCATTGGAACACAGGGGTGATGGTTGCTAATAATGGGCCTCTGTACGCCTATGTAGATATTCCATAAAAAAATGTGCAGTTTCCAGCTACAGTAGTCATTTACAACATTAACGATGTCTACACTGTATTTATTATCCATTTTATGTTATTTTAATGGTCAAAAATGTGATTTTCTTTCAAAAACAAGGACATTTCTAAGTGACCCCAAACTTTTGAAGAGTAGTGTATAAAACTTGTAAGATAAATCTCCCTCTGGGGCAAGTGAGCCGAAGTTGGCTCCCCTGCCTGTTCGGGCGGTGCTCGGCGGTCGTCGTCACCGGCCTACTAGCTGCCACCGATCCCTTTTTCGTTGTCTGTTTGTTTTGTCTTATTAGTTGCACCTGTGTCTATTTGTGTGCTTGATGGGATTCCTTATTTAAAGTACGTTTACCCGCCCTTGTTTTGTGCGGGATTATTCTTGTGTTACGTGTGTGCGTTATTTAGGTGTGTTCGTGTTCTAGACCTGGTACCCTGTGTTTTGGGTGGTCCATTTATTTCCGCGCCCTGTGTTGTGGGCTTGCTTTTGTGCCGTATTTAAGTGCACTTTTCCCTCTCTGCGCCTGATTCTTCCTCACACACCTAGTCCCGCGTGACAGAATCCTGCACCACACGATGGAATCAGCAGGAGCAGCCGCACCTCCTCTCCCGTCGATGGAGGAAAGGGTCCTCCATCACACCAGCATTCTCCACCATATAGGATCGGTGATGGATCTGATGATGGAGAGGATTGACCGATGGGAGAGGAGTGGCCTTCCCACCTCATCTCCAGCACCCCCTCCACCAGCACCTCCTACCCCTGCTACAGCATCTGGCTCCGGGGCTCTGCGGCTGGCGCTCCCTAGGGAGTATGATGGGACGGCGGCTGGGTGTCAGGGGTTCCTCCTCCAACTAGAACTATACCTGGCGACTGTCCGTCCTACTCCCTACAGGGGAGGAGAGCGTGAGCGTCCTCGTCTCCTGTCTTACGAGACCAGCCCTGGAGTGGGCAAACACAGTGTGGAATGGCCCAGACTCGGCGAGGGATCACTACCCCGAGTTCACCCGCCGATTCCGAGCTGTGTTCGATCACCCACCAGAGGGTCGTGCGGCGGGTGAACGGCTGTTCCACCTGCGACAGGAGACGAGGAGCGCGCAGGACTTTGCCCTGGAGTTCAGGACCTTGGCCGCAGGAGCAGGGTGGAACGACAGGGCTTTGATAGACCATTACCGATGTAGCCTCAGGGAGGATGTCCGCAGGGAGCTAGCGTGTCGGGACACCACCCTCACGTTGGATGAACTTATAGACATGTCCATTCGTCTTGACAACCTGCTGGCTGCCCGCGGGCGTTCGGAACAGGCCCTGTTGTTTCCACCTCCAGGCCCTCCTGCTCCCATCCCCATGGAGTTAGGGGGGGCTGCATCGAGGGGGACCGGAGGAGGAGTTTCCTCCTGCACCAGTTGTGGTCGGCGAGGACACACGGCCGACCGGTGCTGGAGGAACTCGTCTGGGAGTCGGGAGGGCAGGCGGAGCACTACTCGGTCACCCCAGGTGAGTCAGCACCAGACTCACCCAGAGCTTCCTGTCGTTCATATGTTTGTGTTAACCTCTTTTCCTGGGTTTTCTCCCTCTCTACAGCATAAGGCGCTAGTCGATTCAGGCGCAGCTGGGAACTTCATGGATCGTGGGCTCGCGTTAAGGCTAGGGATTCCCCTGGTGTCGTTAGACCTACCTTTCCCTGTGCACTCCTTAGATAGCCGACCATTAGGGTCAGGAGTGGTCAGGGAGGCCACGGTGCCACTGGACATGGTAACGCAGGGGGGTCATAAGGAGCGGATTACTCTGTTCCTTATCGATTCACCTGCGTTTCCAGTGGTGTTGGGAATTCCCTGGCTAGCTCAGCACAACCCAGTGATTTCCTGGCGACAGAGGGCTCTTAGAGGGTGTTCAGGCAGGTGTATAGGAGTTGCCGTTGGTGCGACTACGGTGGAGAGTCCAGACCAGGTTTCCACCATGCACATTCCCTCTGAATATGCTGATTTGGCTATCGCCTTCAGTAAAAAGAAGACCCAATTACCACCCCATCGTCGAGGGCTGCGCGATAGACCTCCTGGAGAACGCTGCACATCCTAGAAGTCACGTGTATCCATTGTCCCAGGAGGAGACAGTAGCTATGGAGACATATGTTGCTGAATCGCTGGGACAGGGGGACATTCGGCCCTCCGCATCACCCGTCTCCTCGAGCTTCTTTTTTGTGAAGAAGGGAGGTCTGCGTCCGTGCATTGATTATCGAGGTCTAAATTCTATCACAGTGGGGTTTAGTTACCCACTACCTCTCATCGCTACGGCGGTGGAATCATTTCACGGGGCGCGCTTCTTCACAAAACTGGACCTGATGAGTGCGTATAATCTGGTGCGTATCCGGGGAGGTGATGAGTGGAAAACCGCATTTAGTACTACATCTGGCCATTATGAGTACCTCGTCATGCCATATGGGTTGAAGAATGCTCCAGCCGTCTTCCAATCCTTCATAGACGAGATTCTCTGAGACCTGCTCAGGCAGGGAGTGGTAGTGTACATCGATGACATCTTGATCTATTCTGCCACACGCGCAGCGCACGTGTCTCTGGTGCGTAAGGTACTTGGGCGACTGCTGGAGCATGACCTGTATTGCAAGGCCGAGAAATGTGAGTTCTTCAAACAGGCCGTTTCCTTCCTGGGTTATCGWATTTCCACCTCCGGGGTGGTGATGGAGTGTGACCGCGTTACAGCCGTGCGTAATTGGCCGACTCCGACCACGGTGAAAGAGGTGCYGCGGTTTTTAGGGTTTGCCAATTACTACCGGAGGTTTATCCGGGGTTTTGGTCAGGTGGCTGCTCCCATTACCTCACTGCTGAAGGGAGGACCGGTGCGCTTGCGTTGGTCAGCAGAGGCGGGCAGAGCTTTCAGTCGTCTGAAGGAGCTGTTCACCAATGCGCCCGTGTTGTTGCATCCGGACCCCTCTTTAGCGTTCATAGTGGAGGTGGACGCGTCCGAGGCTGGGGTCGGGGCCGTGCTGTCCCAGCGCTCGGGCGTGCCACCAAAGCTCCACCCTTGTGCCTTCTTTTCGAGGAAGCTCGGTCCGGCGTAGCGAAACAATTACGTGGCGGACCGGGAGTTGTTAGCTGTAGTCAAGGCTCTGAAGGTGTGGAGACATTGGCTTGAGGGGGCTAAGCACCCTTTTCTCATCTGGACTGACCATCGTAATCTCGAGTATATCCGGGCAGCGAGGAGACTAAATCCGCGTCAGGCTAGATGGGCCATGTTTTTTACCCGGTTTTGTTTCACCATCTCGTACCGGCCAGGCTCCCAAAACACCAAAGCCGACGCGCTGTCCCGTCTCTATGATACCGAGGAGCGGCCCGTTGAGCCGACCCCCATCATTCCACCTTCATGTCTCGTGGCACCGGTAGTATGGGAGGTGGACGCGGAGATAGAGAGGGCATCACGGTTAGAGCCGGCCCCCCCTCAGTGTCCAGCAGGGGCTCAGTACGTGCCGAGGGGGGTCCGTGACAAACTAATCCGTTGGGCTCATACTCTACCCTCCTCGGGTCATCCTGGCATCGAGAGGACAGTGCGGAGTCTTAGGGGGAGATACTGGTGGCCCACGTTGGCTAAGGACGTGAGATTTTATGTCTCCTCCTGCTCGGTGTGCGCTCAGAGCAAGGCTCCTCGACACTTGCCTAGAAGGAAGTTACAGCCCCTCCCCGTTCCACAACGGCCGTAGACACACTTATCGGTGGACTTTCTTACCGAGTACTACGATCCTGGTCGTTGTGGATCGGTTTTCTAAGTCCTGCCGTTTCATCCCGTTGCCTGGTCTCCCTACGGCCCTGCAGACTGCGGAGGCCCTGTTTACCCATGTCTTCGGGCACTATGGGGTGCCTGAGGACATCGTTTCTGATCGAGGCCCCCAATTCACGTCCAGAGTTTGGAGGGCGTTTATGGAGAGACTGGGGGTCTCGGTCAGCTTGACCTCGGGTTTTCACCCCGAGAGTAATGGGCAGGTGGAGCGCGTAAACCAGGATGTGGGCAGGTTTCTGCGGTCATGTTGCCGGGACCGGCCTGGTGAGTGGGCGAGGTATGTTCCTTGGGATGAGCTCGCTCAGAACTCCCCCCGCCACTCCTCAACAAACATGTCCCCTTTTTAGTGTGTGTTGGGTTACCAGCCGGTCCTGGCCCCATGGCATCAGAGCCAGACCGAGGCTCCTGCGGTAGAGGAATGGGTACAGCGCTCAAAGGACACCTGGAAAGCCGTCCAGGACTCGCTGAGACTGGCGGGTGAACGGCAGAAGAGGAGCGCTGACCAGCACCGCAGTGAGGCCCCCGTGTTCGCACCGGGGGACCGGGTCTGGCTCTCGACCCGAAACCTGCCCTGCCGTAAGCTGGGGCCGCAGTGTGTGGGGCCATGTAAAGTCCTGAGGAGAATAAACGAAGTGTGTTACAGGTTACAACTTCCTAGGTATTATCGTATTAACCCCTTGTTTCATGTGTCTCTCCTCAGGCCGGTGGTGGCTGGTCCCCTTCAGGAAGGTGAGGTGCCTGAGGTCCCCCTGGACATCGAGGGGTCCCCGGCGTACACAGTACGTGGCATTCTGGACTCGAGACGCCGGGTGAGGGGCCTACAGTACCTCGTGGACTGGGAGGGGTACGGTCCGGAGGAGAGGTGCTGGGTACCAGTGGGGGACATTTTGGATCCTTCCCTCCTGAGAGACTTCCACCGCCTCCACCCGGATCGCCCGGCGCCTCGCCCTCCGGGTCGCCCTCGAGGCCGGTCGCGGCGCTCTGCGTGGGGGGGGGGGGTACTGTCACGACTTCCGCCGAAGTTGGCTCCCCTGCCTGTTCGGGCGGTGCTCGGCGGGTGGTCGTCACCGGCCTACTAGCTGCCACCGATCCCTTTTTCGTTGTCTGTTTGTTTTGTCTTATTAGTTGCACCTGTGTCTATTTGTGTGCTTGATGGGCTTCCTTATTTAAAGTACGTTTACCCGCCCTTGTTTTGTGCGGGATTATTCTTGTGTTACGTGTGTGTGTTATTTAGGTGTGTTCGTGTTCTAGACCTGGTACCCTGTGTTTTGGGTGGTCCATTTATTTCCGCGCCCTGTGTTGTGGGCTTGCTTTTGTGCCGTATTTAAGTGCACTTTTCCCTCTCTGCTCTCTGCGCCTGATTCTTCCTCACACACCTAGTCCCGCGTGACAGCAAGACAAAGGTTCTTAACATTCAGAATTAACTGAAGGCCTACATCACAGTACATCGAGAAATCTAGAATGTGGGTAAATATTTCTCTATTGGATTAGATCTACTGAACATTCAGAACTGTAAACTGTAACTGTAAATAACTAAATCCAGGGAAATCGAGAAATTCAGTAAATCTTGATCTATTCAGTTTCTCCTTGTAACCTTCTCCATATTGCTTTCTTCTGTCAACTGTGGGTAGAAAAGATTAAATGATTTATACATATTGTCCTTTTCACCTATAGTTATGTAGACAGGTGATAATTATTTTTACTAATGGTTTATGAAGCATGCAATAATGGTTCATTATATGCATGGGTGCAATTGTGGGAAATGCTCTAGAAAGTTTCCAAAGTCAAATTATTTTGTCATGTAAAAATGTGTGTGTGGGGGGGAGGGAGGGAGATTTACAATGGTGAGTTCCCAGACTTCTTCCAACTCCACCCCTGATTGTAAGTGTTTATAATTATAAAGTTAAAGCTGGTAGTTTTGCCTGCTGGGATGTACTATTTATTACATGGTTAGTTCAAGGCCACTGTAAAATAACTATATTTGGTTATGAGACATTGCTCTAAGAAACACCCTGTGAAACAGCAGGAGCATTGATCAGCACTTGTAATAGACCTTTAACGGTGTATTGAGGTTGAACTGGGGTTAACGTACACTACCGGTCAAAAGGTTTAGAACAGCTTCTCATTCAAGTCTAAAAATATATTTTTTACTATTTTCTACATTGTAGAATAATAGTGAAGACATCACAAATATGAAATAACACATAGCATCATGTAGTAACCAATAACGTGTTAAACAAATCAAATATATTTTATATTTGAGATTCTTCAAATAGCCACCCTTTGCCTTGATGACAGCTTTGCACATTCTTGGCATTCTCTCTGTGCTGTGCTCACTTGAACAGGAAGGTGGCGCGGCGGTCATTCGTGGGCAAATTTTGTCATTAAAGTCTGATATTCTCTGGATTATTGGTGCTTTCAAGACAACTGGGAACTTGGGAAAAAAACAAGATTGAATCATGATTCAGTCAGTGATCTTCAGGTCGGAGCTCTAGAAAGGGGCCCGAGTTCCCGACATGCAATTCCAAGTTGGATGACCGTTCAAAGCGTATTTTCCCAGTCGGAGCTCATTTTTTCCCCGAGTTCCCAGTTGTCTTGAACTCACTGAAGTCTGAGATTTTCCAGTTCCGAGTTTCCAGTTGTTTTGAGCGCGGCAGAAGTCATTATGGATTGACAGCATGGCCAATGTTGAATGTTTATCCTTTTAAGCTTGGAAAAGAGCTACTGGATGGGCAATTCTAATGTAACTCTATGGCAGCACCCAAGGGGGTTGAATTTTCGAGCTCTCCCCGTAGATTTTGTGGTGACATAGTGTCCCCATGAGTGACAGAACACTGAGCCAATCACGGCTCAATTAGAGAACATTACCAACCCCTAAGCTCCATATTTTCCGCTGGTTACCCCACCACCACAGTAGGCACTGAGTTAGGCTGAAACACCTGCATTTTGGAGCTGCCTTCCTCAAGAAAGAAAAAAAGAGACTGTGTGGCTTTATTAACTCAAGTATTCTTTTGTCTTTCTTTTTTTTTACATTGTTTACATTTTTACATCGTATTAATGCCAAAATAACATTCAAAACAGGTGGGGCTCAAAACAGGCGGGGCTCTGCTCCACCTGCCCTGAATGACAGGTCACCACTGGCCACATCACTTATCATCTGTCCTATTGGGTCCCCCTACCCCATCCAACCCCTCTTGTCTCTCTCTTTGACAGAGTGACAGTCCAGACACACATATGGGAGTTGGATGCCCCTTTTGCAGAGTGTGTGTGATAGGCCCAGATGTTGAGTCAGTCTGGTCAGGTCTGAAGTTGTAGTCCCAGGTAGGAGTGGTGCTCCTCAGCTAGAGGCTGATACAGATCTGTGTCTGGCCCTGAGTGAATGGAGGATTCTCCTTATCTCCCACTATCACACTCTAACTATGGACAGTCTGGCTGTTTACAGTTGACACTGCTGCTCTCCACAGGTGAGAGAATGCTGCCTTTTGCACAAACTGCAGTTTGTTTGTGTTATATCTCCCATGAAATCGCTAGAGGAAGAGGCTGGTTATGCAAGCACTGAGAAGGATTGTTTCAAAGGCTGGAGCCATAACACTTGGCACTTTGTTCAGAACTCTTTATGTGGTTTCCTCCAGCGGGAAGTATTCACTTCTCAGCTGTCAGAAGTTTGAACAAATATATCTTGTTTTGGACATATTTTATGAACATTGTCAACTAAATTATATATTTAATTTTGTTATGGTTTAGGTTTGGTTTGGTTTAAAGTGATGTTGCTTCATGAGTCCGAACTCCGTCCTGAATGGATCACTGTGTATTGTTATTGGGTGGCTGGGATGAGGTTCAACACTCGAACTCAATTTGTCCATGTGTAGGCAGGCTACTGTAGCCTACTTGTTCCCTGAAGGGCAGCTTCTTGCGTCATCATTAACCTGAGGCTCCGCTTGTAGTGATGTGAAGGGTTTCTGAAGTTGGAAAAAAACGCTTTCTTGATTGCTCAACTACACGGTATAAAAACATTTAATCAAATAGAGATTGTAATGAAGAAAAAAACATCCGATTCAATGCAGCGGAGAAAAGGGCCCGCCCTTCTGTTATAATCGGCTCGGTACGCAGGACAGGTAGTCCCCCACACACACATACACACACAAAACCTGTCAAAATGCCAAGTGGCTCTGCTGCAACTAGGTCACTACAAAAACCCTCATGCGTAATGGACCAACCCATTCAATCGGGTTTGTCTATCTAAATCCCCTCCCATTTGTTTTGGGTAATAGCGCGCGTTACCGCTGTTTTGGCAGACAACAAACATCATGTTTGCGAGCCTTTACAACATTTATTCTTAAAACTTTATTGTAATTACAAATGTATTTCGCAATTATATCAAAGAAGAAAAATACTGCAACAGTTTGAGCCATAATCATGAATGCATTTACAATTGCGCTCTGTGCGTAAAGTTCCCGCCCAAATACAGATACATGAGCGCAGCGTGTCATTTTCTAAATTAACTGATCATTGTTGTCGGTTGCCATTAAGAATCCCTTTCCTAATATTGAGTTGCACCCCCTTTTGCCATCAAAACAGCCTCAATTCGCAGGGGCATAGACTTTACAAGGTATCGAAAGCGTTCCACAGGGATGCTGGCCCATGTTGACTCCAATGCTTCCCACAGTTGTGTCAAGTTGACTGGATGTCTTTTGGGTGGTGGACAATTCTTGATACACACAGGAAACTGTTGAGCGTGAAAAACCCAGCAGGGTTGCAGTTCTTGACACAAACCGGTGTGCCTGGCACTTACTACCATACCCCGTTCAAAGGCACTTAAATATTTTGTACTGCCCATTCACCCTCTGAATGTCACACATACACAATCCATGTCTCAATTGTCTCAAGGCTTAAAAATCCTTCTTTAACCTGTCTTCTCCCCTTCATCTACACTGATTGACGAGGATTTAACAGGTGGCATCAATAAGGGGTCAAAGCTTTCACCTAGATTCACCTGGTCAGTCTATCTCTAGGAAAGAGCAGGTGTTCCTAATGTTTTGTACACTCAGTGTATACCATGACCTCCACATCCTAGATAAGATACACGGCCGAGGCAGATGCATGTGTAATAATAGCCCTTCCATAGTGTGTGGAGTGTCCCATGGGTGTTCCTAATGTTTTGTACACTCTGTGTATTTGAGGCACGTGAAATATGGATTGTCTAAATCAATTGGTCACATCAGTTGTGCACAGTGCGCGGTAAATTTCATTTTAGTGCTGGGGAACATGTTCTCAACTATGTCTTTGAATTACTTAATGAATTATTATTATGGTCTGCTCAGGCGATTAGTAAGTATATCAATACTACACTCTCTCCATCCATTTTACTACCTAATCTTGTTAAATATTTCCATGCGGGATCACGCGTTCGTTAGTTTGTGTCAGTCTGAGAATCATGCGGTTGGCTTTCGCTATGAGAAAGGAGGAGTTAGAAAGGTGGACCCTTTTAAGAACACACTGTCACTTTGTGTGCCTGAGAGCTCACTTGGATAGGCTTCAGTTCACACATTAGGATTGCTTGGAGCCTACTTGGACGTCCAAATGGTAGAGGATTTTCTCTCATGCGATCCAGCACCAAGGAGCTGTTTTCAGACTCAGACTAGGATTCTCATCACTTGGAAATACCATACATGGACTATGTGCAAAATACAGTTGGATAAACCTTTGAATCTAAACAGTTACTTGGGAAAGAGACGATTTCACATGGATGATTCTCCACTGTGAGCATCTGGGCTCTTCGCTCTGTGTTAAAGTTCGTTCTGGAGACCTCCGTTTGTGGGAAAATATCACTCCAATTTCAGGGTTGCGACATAAACGTGAGCTAAACTACTTTCACCTCACACATTCTGTGCTCTCTTTTTTCCTGTAGGATATGATGTCTATAGAATAACTTGTTAATTCTGTTACACTATAGAGACCACAAAGAAAATATTTTAAGGCTTTTTCTTTCCACCTCATCCAATAGCCTACTACAGCAGAGAGCAGCAGACATGACGGACAACACGTCTCAACATAACTTCATCATGCACCACCACATGGAGCTGAGCACCCTCACCATGTACAGCGAGAACAGCACCAAKAACACCAGCACCAGGGAGCAGAACTCTACGACCTGCTCGCTCCGCATTCCACAYGAGCTGTTCCTGACGCTGGGCCTCATTAGTCTGGTGGAGAACATRRTAGTGGTGCTGGCCATCATCAAGAACCGCAATCTGCACTCGCCCATGTACTACTTCATATGCTGCCTGGCCGTCTCCGACATGCTGGTCAGCGTCGCCAACGTYGTGGAGACCATAGTRATGTTGCTCACCGAACACGGGCTGCTAGTTGTCACACCTGAAATGCTGCGGCACCTGGACAACGTCATCGACATCATGAACTGCAGCTCGGTGGTGTCYTCGCTGTCCTTCCTGTGCACCATCGCCGCGGATCGYTARATCACCATCTTTTACGCGCTGCGTTACCACAGCATCATGACCACGCAGCGCGCCGTGACCATCATCGCGATGGTGTGGCTGACCAGCATCACRGCCAGCATACTTTTRATCGTCTACCACTCGCACACCGCCGTCATTGTATGCCTCGTCACCTTCTTCTGCATCACTCTTGTCTTCACTGCTGTGCTCTACATGCACATGTTTATCCTGGCGCACGTGCACTCGCGGCGCATCATGGCCATCTACAAGTCTCGCCGCCAGGGCACGAGCATGAAGGGCGCCATCACGCTCACTATCCTGCTAGGGGTTTTCATCCTCTGCTGGGGACCCTTCTTCCTCCACCTTATTCTCATCCTCACCTGCCCCACGACCCCCTTCTGCACCTGCTTCTTCAGCTACTTCAACCTCTTCCTCATCCTCATCATCTGTAACTCGCTCATCGACCCGCTCATCTACGCCTATAGGAGCCAGGAGCTGCGCAAGACACTCAAGGAGCTGCTCTTCTGCTCCTGCCTCACCTTTCGATGCGATTCCATACTTGAGTGTCTATTTCCATGGAAGTTCACGTGACTGCAGGATTTGTTCAGGAATAACAGATTATTTGATATTTGCGGCACTATTAGGCGAATGCCTGCCGTTGCTGTTGAATTAACTGAAATACATAGTTAATAAACTATGAGACCTCAGGTTGGATTGCGCACAACGGCACAGTGCCACGTATGGGACATTTTACCAACCCCTGGCCTCTTCCATGTTGCAGGCCAAGCCATACATATATGCCATACTTGCGTGTTGAACAAATGCTTGAACCATAATCTAAAGCATCTATATCTAATTATACACAGCAAATGTGTGATCAGAATTGTAACTCCCACAGTGTTAAATGTATCACTTTCTTAGAAATCATATGTAACCATCTCAAATAGCCTAGTGTTAAACTAACACTTTTAAAAGTGTTTATAAACCAACACCCCAACAGTGATTGGTCCCTAGCACAATGGGTGTTGCAAATTCCGACTTAAATTAACACCTTATAAGAGCTGATGCTGTTACACTTTCTCAGTGTTAGCTAATTAACACGTGGTGTTACAGTAACTCGTTTTGGAGTGTTGTTTTAACATTTTAGGGTGTAAAGACTGCACATTTATTTCCCAGGGTTACTTTTTTGCTGTGTGTTTGTTATTGACAGAGACATGATTGTTGCATTCGATGGCTTTCAGTCATCTAGCCTTCACCAAGTGAGTGACTAAGTGAATATTTGATCATAAAAATGTAATTATTTATGTCAATACATATACATTACTTTTTTTGAATTTTTGTTGAACCAACATGGAGTAGATTGAATTGAAGTCTGTGCCCAGTACAGGCCACATTAGCAAGTCACCATAGTCACTCGCTTTCGAAGTGTTGTATAATTCCTATTGGAATCTAGTCAGTTTGGATATCCAACAACCACAACTGCAGTTAGAGTGACTGCCAAGGTAGGGAAGATTGATAAATGAGACTACCTTAACCATCTAAACTGGAACAACCATCTCAATAAAGGGTGAAATAAGGCCAACTACTTACAGATTGGATTAGTTTAGATTTATTTATTTATTTATCTTTGTTTAGTATAAGATCAATTTATCAATCAATGTGCATGCAGAAACATAGGCCTAGATATTAAAACAAACTATTCTAAAAAGCAACTGGCAACAAAGCATGCTGGGAAATATGATAATGAGGCCCCTCCCATGTCTTCAATCTGAGAGAGTTAACGGAAATTAACTCAACACAGCCGAGTAACAACAACACCACACAGTGTTGATTCCGCTGTGATTCAAGTAACTTCATTTATTCACGGCAGGTGATTTCAATTTCAATCCCACTGGTGTTATCCCCACCAGAATCAACACTCAGATATAACACTCACAACACTTTTTACCTCAACACCGTGATTTTAACACCCTCAAATTTGCTATTTAGTTATCATCTCCATATAACAGCAACTGACATAACTTTTTCAAAGATGCCAATGTGTGTAAAAGCTGCGGGTCCAGTTTTCTCAGCCACCAAGAAACTTTGGTTTAACAGTACATTACTGTAAACTTTACAGTAATGCACTACAGTAATGTACTGTTAAACCAAAGTTGCTTTGGAATTTATGGTAACACACTGTACATTTTTTTTTACAGTAATTTACAGGTAAATGGCTGCCAGTAAATTAGCATAAAAACATGATTATTTTACAGTGTACTATGTAGGACAAATAGTAATTTGTGCTTTAATTGTATAGCCGACACTGGAAATAGACTTTAAATAAGATATAGCAAGTGTTCTGTTTAAAATAGGAAAGAATTTCCCAGAATGTTGTTGGGAAGAGGATGTTGTTTGAAAGAGGCTATTGTTGAAGAAAAAGATCTATGGGCCTACTGATATACACTAGCCCTGATGCTTTGTATGGAGTCAAAGAAAGATGCACAAATATGAGAGTCATTATGTTGTGTTTTGTACAAGAAAACAATTCTGTCTCACGTTTTGATTAAATAAAATTAGTGCATTGTGAAGTCCAATAATAGCCTAATTGGTCTATATAGTTGCATTGCATTGGTCTATATAGTTGCATTTTTATTTATTCACTCATTATTTATTTACATCCAGCCCACTTAGGCCATTGACAAAAATGGCCAATAAATTGAAATAAAAATTTTGGAATACAACTTTTTACATGAAATCCAATCTTGAAACAGATCAGACATTTTAAGATTATCCTCACCATTTTAATGCAAATAATAATGTATGCATAGACAGAAACAAAGTGTTTATTTCAATATGTATTTGACAAGTAGCCCATGTAATGTAGGCTAGGCATGTTTTTTAATTGTGTTATGGATGTACTGAATACTTTGAATGTTTCAACATATTTATAACATTTT
>NC_036850.1:18080502-18082351 GCF_002910315.2 Salvelinus sp. IW2-2015
ATGTAGGGGTTATGGATGGATGACTGAGGTTGGGATGAGATGGGTGCAGTAATCATTTAGTGGCTGGCATCCAAATGAGAGCTTGAAATCCTGACAAGGACCTGATTGTATAGGCTCCATTGTACGGCTCCATACTGTGCGTGTTTTCCCCAAGAAAGTCTGGTCTGAGCCCAATGTCTCCTAGTCACACTAGAATCAAATTAGGTAACCAACATTCTTTCTTGCCTGTTGATGCCTTCTGCCTAACCSTGTATAGGTTATATTTTCAACAATGGTCTATACAATGAACTGTACATAAGTATGAAACTGTACACTGTATGATACGGCCCCAATCAAAAAAATAGCAGAAGTATTTGTTTGAGGTCTGTGCATGGAAGCTTCCATGAAATCTAACTACAGTATTCTCTTCAGCAATATGTTAATTTGAAAGTGAGACATTACTGAGAAATGCTGAAATTAGCTGGTATGCTCATTATTAAAGAGAGGTTAGATAAAGGACAGTTTGAAACGCTTAGGGAGACAAAACGTTAGGTATGGTGTCATACCAAGTGCCCAGTTTAATTGTGTTTGTGTGGGTTTCAAAAACTCCACATTCAGTCTCTTTCTGAGATGAGAGGTTGTTTCAGACTTATTGGTTTACAATTTATTTCCCACCGGACATTCAAAATACTTCTCAGAAGTGGTTTTGTCTAGAAGAAGAGAGGTCCCGACCAACAAATTAAGTGAGTCGTAAACTCACTTAAGGACTCTCAAATATGGATACTGTCTCGTCAACAGTGCTTCATGATGTGAACTGCCATTTTATAACGGTTGACCAGATAACCCTGTCATCAAGTCAACTGGTGCTGTGTGACTCATCATGGCAATCCTCCTCTCTAACCTTACTGGCATGATGCAGTCAGAGAAGGATAGATAAGTTATGAGATAAATTATTTAATCATTTTGACCGAAGTGTTATATGACAGTAGCATCAATTTGATCAGCTTCACCACACTGTGCCACTATTGGGGCCCTTTATATCAAACATGTTAGAGAGGCTCTGGCAATTTCTGACCACTAGATGGCCATATTGGCTTTGAGACATGGGAGGGGCGGACAAGCAACTCTTGACCAGTGCTGGCAAAACATTTAGCTTCAGTTTTTTTTTCTCATTACCCCCAGAATTGTCAGTGCATAGGCCAGTGTTCTACAGACGTGGTCTTGCACACCCACAGGATGTGGAGAATTTGTGGATTTTTATTTTACCTTTATTTAACTAGGCAAGTCAGTTAAGAACAATGACGGCCTAGGAACAGTGAGTCAACTGCCTTGTTCAGGGGCAAAACGACAGATTTGTACCTTGTCAGCTTGGGCTTCAAACTTGCAACCTTGCAGTTGCAAATCCAATGCTCTAACCACTAGTCTACGCTGCCAGATTAAAGAATAGTGACATAATCCATGATTCAACTCTCATTAAATCCTCAACAGAGTCATAGCAGACTACCAGTAACCCAGAGCAGTGAGAGTAGGACTACTATTCACAATGTCTAATTAAAGTACCAACTCAGAATTTTCTAACCCAGTGAGATTCCCTTTAATCTAGTTTTCCACTCCCTTGTCTATGGCAGTGTGGTCAATAGCGTAATCATTGGCGTTAGCGTCATCTTTAGAGGGACACTATGGTTTATTGATGTTCTAACAGGTGAACGCCCCTCTGCTAAAGCACAGTTAGCTCAGCTGTATTGGCAGACGAACAGGAAATCAACAGCTATCCCACACTGTGTGGCTGATTAGCGACGGAGGCTTGCTCACATTGTGTGGATCTAGTTGCTAAGCAGCAGTGGTTGGCAGACACTGAGGGGGCAGAGAG
>NC_036850.1:18083026-18086795 GCF_002910315.2 Salvelinus sp. IW2-2015
AGAAATTGTTCATCTCTGTCATTAAGGATATGTAGGTGTGAGTGATCTCCTAGTCTATAGAAACAATGCACCATGCCACAAGACTATGTGCACACAGAGAAAGAATCAGTCACACTGTTCAGTGTTGAAGATCATTTTCTCTCCTCTCTCATCTCCCTGACATCTAACTAAATTGTGTTGTTGCTTTCACGTGACTCTGGGATTTTTCAAATGTTGGTGGTCGTGGTCGTAGGGTTGGTGGTGGTGTGTCTGTGTGTTTCTGACCAGCATCCCTTTGACAGCCACGACTAGCCAAAATCTATGACTGACCCTTACCACCTCTTAAAGGATCCACCGCTTTTAAACAAATATCACCTAAAATGACATACCCAAATCTAACTGCCTGTAGCTCAGGACATGAAGCAAGGATATGCATATTATTGATACCATTTGAAAAGGAAACACTTTGAAGTTTGTGGAAATGTGAAATTAATGTAGGAGAATATAACACATTAGATCTGGTAAAAGACCGTATTTCTTTTGTACAATCTTTGAAATGCAAGAGAAAGGCCATAATGTCTTATTCCAGCCCAGGCGCAATTTAGATTTCTGGCACTAGATGGCAGCAGTGTATTGTCAAAGTGTTGGACTGATCCAATGAACCATTGTATTTCTGTTCAAATGTGCCTAATTGGTTTATTCATAACTTTTCAAGTTCATAACTGTGCACTCTCCTCAAACAATAGCATGGTATTATTTCACTGTAATAGCTACTGTAAATTGGACAGTGCAGTTAGATTAACAATAATTTAAGCTTTCTGCCAATGGTAGATATGTCTATGTCCTGGGAAATATTCTTGTTACTTACAACCTTAAGAGGTTTTTTCCTTCACCAGATTTGAAACAGTTCGAAAATTAAATATCGGTCTGCAAGTCAGCCACGTCCCGTTAGTTTTCCCCTGACTCGGACTGGGATGCTCTGCCGCAGGTGTCTGCCATTGGTCAGCGACCGTCTCTCTCCAGGACATAGATTACGTCAGCAATTGGTGGAAGGAACATATTACCCGTTTCGCCCCATAGCAGACCTGCGCAAGATAAAACCTCCACTCAGCACATAACAATCCCTTTGCTTCCGTGTGCGACTGGGACCAGCGCCCTCTCCAACTCGCCCACATCCGCAAGAAGACGTACATAACACACAGAGGACAGGATGAGGGAAATCGTTCACCTTCAAGCCGGCCAGTGTGGCAACCAGATCGGAGCCAAGGTATAAACAAAATATGATTATTTCAAATATTTTTACGCAAGTGTTATTGTGCCATTTTAAGCCTTGTGATGTAATCTTTTTTAATGTAATGCATACGTATATTTTTTGTTAGACCGAAGTTGTGGGGCAGCGGGTTTACTCGGTAACGTTAGGTTAGTTGAATAGTTTAGGATCCCCGCCTGTGTCGCAGATTGCGAAAGAGATGAGTAGATGGAACTAAACTCTGAGACGGGAAAGGAAGAGGGGCATTTCACACTCTCCTTTTTCTGGTTCATACACCGTCAATAGAGTAAACCGGGAGAGCCCACACCTTAACCAGACCGGAACTGTGACCATTTGTTTTAATGGTTAACGGACAGAGATCCACCATCTTTTGTAAACTGCGAGTGTTGATGCACAGAAAGGCGTGGTGAGACACTGTTGAAAACCACCACGCCCTCGGGTGGACTGCAGGGGGGCTAGACAAAGGCTCGGACTGTTGGAGCTTGTCCAGCTGCGCAAACACTCCACTTAGGGCCTGAACACAATTTACAGGCCACTGACAGAATGACAAGTATAACACTCTTTCTCAAAGCAGCCTCCAGTAGAGGTAGTAGTTGATAGGTCATATGTCTATCTATATAGACTATTTGACTGGATCAGTACATCAAAGGTGTATTAATGGAGGATCAAATGATGATAACTGGACCTAAGTTACCACTGCAAATAGCCTACAATCGCACTAACTAGTGGTTTGGGTTGCTGTCCGTTTTTTGATGGTTTATTAGACAGTGAGTCTTCAGGAAGGATATTGCCTAAATGCTTAAAGCTTTTATGTCTAAAGCTGTAATGCAGATTTTACAGTGTGACTGTGAGACAGCTTTTTGTTGTTGCCTACAGTAGACAGCTTTTTATTTTGTTGCTGCTCTGTTTTGGATAGCATCACCTGCACTTACATCACCTGATTGGCTGGCTGTATGTGACCATCTAAAACTAAACAGGTCTACAGGTCTTCCCCTCTTTTGTTGTGTTTTGACCATCTGGGGATAGCCTACATTAGTTCACTATGATCTGAGTCTCTACTGGAGCTGGAGACGATTTATCATGGATTTGTTCAACATGGTGGATCATAAATGGCAATCATTAATGAGTGAAAGACATAGGGGTGCTAATGATTACTGTCTCCTCAGCCTGATGGGACATTTATTATTCATAACATTTAAGGCAGCCTTTTCTGAGCCTCAGGAGGCTCCGTAGTGATTTTGGACAGCTACGTAACCTCATCATCATAATCAGCCTCATCACCATAATCATCATTACCCAGAACCAAATCTACAACTACAGCATCAGCTGAAACATACTTGTTTGACCACAGCTGAACAAGTGAACGTGTCATGTGTCCACTTTCCTTCACTCCCTTCTGGAGTATTTCACTAGTGACTCAGCTCTTTTGCTGATTCTGACCACCGTTTCTCTAATGGGGCAGTTGTTGGGAAAATGACTTGTTCATAATGCTCAGGTTACTCCCAACAAAGAGAAACCCAGAGAGATGGGGAGGGGGAGAGAATGTGTTGGGAGTGGGACCTTTTGTCATCTGATATACTGCAATGGTGAGCTCATTCTGATGCTCAACTATGATATGGCAGTCTGTCTACTAGCACCACACATCTGCCATTGCTAATGCCGTACAGGATGAAGTCCGATGACAACGGAAGAAATCTACACGTTTGCCAGTGTAGCGCTAGTATCTAAGAATGAGAGAGCAAAAATTCCCTACAGACTCTTTAGTCATCGAACTCTGTATTTTTCTATCGCTGTCTAGCGGTTTCCCTTTAATCTAAGTCTCTCCCTTTCTTATTTATTTTCTGTTTCTTTGTTTGTCCCCTAGAAGAGATATTGCCCGATTGAGTTACAGAGCCATAATGAAGGAACAAGTGGAACTTCTAATTACCGATTTAGATGGCAGGGGACATCTGTTTGGGACAGGATAAATAATTAGAGAACGAAGGAGTATCTTCTGCAGAGGAGAGAAAGGGAGGGAGGGAGGGAAAGGAGGGAGTACAGCACCTGGGGAGAGGAAGAGGGACACCATTGTCAGAGCTCAGACCTAAGATGGTCTTCATACTGGGTGTGGTGCCCTTGGTCACAGCAGTCTGGACAGATAGAGGAAAGGTTGTTTTTGTCAACACACTGACACCATATGGGATTAATTTGTATTGATTATTGTGTGTGAATAAAGTGTCTCAATAAACTGATGACGAATAGCCCTTAATTTCTTATAATAAACATGTTCAAGCTTACTTTGTAATGAGCTTTTTCTGACTTGTTTGGGGATATTGAACATGAATAATATTATACACCATCTTGTTTTGCTAACTGTGTTCAGGGTTTCTGAAGTTGTTTTTAGTGAAACGGGGACAGTGTATTGCAGTACAATGACTAGGGGTCTTTCTTCTAGAAAAATAGGATAAAGCAGAGCCTTGTTGAACTTGGACTCCACTGCATGACTGTCCCTGTGGAGGTGACCTAGATGCTGGAATTAAA
>NC_036850.1:18089919-18167646 GCF_002910315.2 Salvelinus sp. IW2-2015
CTAAAGTCATTGCTTATATCATCTATAAGTCTTGCTAGTTAAAGCCCCTCGCCTTATGCTGCACAGCCTGACGGTCACCATCGCAGCACCCACCCGTAGCACACGCCCAGCAGTATATTTCACTGGTCACCCCAAAGTCTATTCCTCCTTTGGCCTCCTTTCCTTCCAGTTCTCTGCTGCCAATGACTGGAACAAATTGCGAAAATCACTGGCTGGAGACTCATATCTCCCGCACTAACTTTAAAACATCAGCTGTCATAGCAGCTCACAACATTGCACCTGTATATAAGCCTATCTTAAATAGCCCATCCAACTACCTCATCCCCATATTGTTATTTATTTTTTGCTCCTTTGCACCCCAGTATCTCAACTTGCGCATTCATCTTCTGCACATTCTATCACTCAGTGTTAATTGCTATATTGTAATTACTTTGGCCACTATGGCCTATTTATTGCCTTACCTCCCTAATCTTACCTCATTGTGCACACACTGTAGTATAGACTTTCTATTGTGTTATTGACTGTACATTTGTTTATGTGTAACTCTTGTTGTTTGTCTCACTGCTTTGCTTTATCTTGGCCAGGGTTGCAGTTGTAAATGAGAACTTGTTCTCAACTGGCTTACCTGGTTAAATAAAGGTGAAAATAAAACATTTTAAATGTCACTTCATCTGGCTGGCTGTTGAGTGACACAAATATGGGATTAACACACTGACACCAATATGGATCACTATGGGCTTTTGAGTAACCATTGTTATGCGTACAGTACTTTTTGGTGTTTTTGTGTCTGCTTTAGGAATGCCCAGATGGTGTTTTTTGCTAATTAAAGGAACAGCACTTGCACATAAGACCTTCTATTGCAATAATGAGAAACTGTAAAATGGACAATATCTAATCTGTGACTTGATATGGCCATTTGGCCATCCTCCTTCCAAGTGCGGTCCTGTGTTTGCCCTTGATAGTGCTGTCTGTGGGTCGTGTCTGTTCTATGTTAGACTTTCAATAGGCTCCGTCTGTCTCGCACTCTGTCTGATATACACACACACTGGCCTATAACACTCAGTGACAGTATACATATTTGAAGTGATCAAGGGGACTTCATTAGCAGTGTCCCTCTTTGTCTCTTTACCTAGCAACACACTTTGTGTGTGTGTGTTGAAGTAGAGAGAGCCTCTCCAGATGGAGTCTGTCTCCTCTGAGAGGGCCTCTACATCAGTATGATCTAGCGGCCTGGGAGGGTGGAAATACTGGATCTCAGTCCCCTGGAGGTTGAGGCACACCTTGGGCAGCATGGGTGGAGTCTGGATAGAACAGGCTGTGAGGAGCTAAGATGGTGGACAATCTACAACATGTGTCAAACTGATTGTACAGAGGGCTGCCTGTCTGCAAGTTTTTGCTCTTCCCTTGGACTTCAGGTTAAGGTCACTGGAACTCCCCTCACCTGGTTGTCTAGGTCTTAAATGAAAGGGAAAAAACAGCAGACACTAGGGCTAGGCCCTCATGGAATGAGTTTGACACTGCTGATCTACAAGATAGCCTGCTTAAGGCCTTCCAATTACAAACTTATCTGCATGGTCTAAAATAGCTAGGCGGTCCTGGAGTGTGCAGGCACTTCATGTTTTGCATCTAACTAACCTGGAAGACCAGGTGAGTTGAATTTAGGCAATCACTGAACTGATCAATTAGTTTAGATGGTCAGGTGTGGTGCCTTGTTGGATCAAAATCTGGTTGCTTACCCCTGTTCTAAAAGGAGGCAGGAACTCTAGTGCATACGGTTAGAGACAATTGATTTGCAGGACAAGGAGGAACAGGTAAAATGTGGAGAGTGCTGCAAATATGACACATTCAAAAATGAATCAACAATCCCAAGAGAACACCTGCACTTCTTGAAGAAACAGGAAGAGCAGTGACTAGCTCGCTGGTTAGAGAGAGATGGAGGCTGTTTGCTCTCTCTTCTACAATGTATGGGGCCAGTCGGCTGGGTGGATCACATGCTGCCGATGCCTCAACACTTAGAGCCTGTGGCAAAGGGCCCTGAACAGAGCAGCTCTTTATACAGTATCACAGAACACACAGACCCTGTCATAGCCTCTCTAATCTCAAAGATGCATCCCCACATAACACAGTAGGCCTGCCACCTCCAGCTTCCTCATGCAGTAAATAAACTCAGCAAAAAAAGAAACGTCCTCTCACTGTCAACTGCGTTTATTTTCAGAAAACTTAACATGTGTAAATATTTGTATGAACATCAGATTCAACAACTGCGACACAAACTGAACAAGTTCCACAGACATGTGACTAACATAAATGGAACAATGTGTCCCTGAAACAAAGGGGGGGGGGGGGGTCAAAAGTAACAGTCAGTATCTGGTGTGGCCACCAGCTGCATTAAGTACTGCAGTGCATCTCCTCATGGACTGCACCAGATTTGCCAGTTCTTGCTGTGAGATGTTACCCCACTCTTCCACCAAAGCACCTGCAAGTTCCTGGACATTTCTGGGGGGAATGTCCCTAGCCCTCACCCTCCGATCTACAGTCCCAAACAAGTGCTCAATGGGATTGAGATCCAGGCTCTTCGCTGGCCATGGCAGAACACTGACATTCCTGTCTTGCAGGAAGTCACACACAGAACGAACAGTATGGCTGGTGGCATTGTCATGCTGGAGGGTCATGTCAGTATGAGCCTGCAGGAAGGGTACCACATGAGGGAGGAGGATGTCTTCCCTGTAACACACAGCGTTGAGATTGCCTGCAATGACAACAAGCTCAGTCCGATGATGCTGTGACACACCGCCCAAGACCATGACGGACCTCCACCTCCAAATCGATCCCGCTCCAGAGTACAGGCCTTGGTGTAACGCTCATTCCGTCGACGTTAAACGCGAATCCGACCATCACCCCTGGTGAGACAAAACCCTGACTCGTCAGTGAAGAGCACTTTTTGTCAGTCCTGTCTGGTCCAGCGACGGTGTGGGTTTGTGCCCGTAGGCGACGTTGTTGCCGGTGATGTCTGGTGAGGACCTGCCTTACAACAGGCCTACAAGCCCTCAGTCCAGCCTCTCTCAGCCTATTCCAGACAGTCTGAGCACTGATGGAGGGATTGTGTATTCCTGGTGTAACTCGGGCAGTTGTTGCCATCCTGTACCTGTCCCGCATCCTGTACCTGTCCAGTGATGTTCGGATGTACCGATCCTGTGCAAGTGTTGTTACACGTGGTCTGCCACTGCGAGGACGATCAGCTGTCCGTCCTGTCTCCCTGTAGCGCTGTCTTAGGCATCTCACAGTACGGACATTGCAATTTGTTGCCCTGGCCACATCTGCAGTCCTCACGCCTCCTTGCAGCATGCCTAAGGCACGTTTCCACAGATGAGCAGGGACGCTGGGCATCTTTCTTTTAGTGTTTTTCAGAGTCAGTAGAAAGGCCTCTTTAGTGTCCTAAGTTTTTATAACTGTGACCTTAATTGCCTACCGTCTGTAAGCTTTTAGTGTCTTAACAACCGTTCCACAGGTGCATATTCATTCATTATTTATGGTTCATTGAACAAGCATGGGAAACAGTGTTTAAACCCTTTACAATGAAGATCTGTGAAGTTATTTGGATTTTTACTAATTATCTTTGAAAGACAGGGTCATGAAAAAGGGACGTTTGTTTTTTTGCTGAGTTTATCTATTGAGAACAAGGCAGCATCTGTCTTTCTGGTATGTCTCTGCCTTACCTTACCTCTAGTGAGTGTTGACAACCCACTACACATTAGACACAAAGAACTGACATCATTAATATCAACAACTCATTGTCTCTTTGGACTGTTATATAGGTGTCACTATTTAGACCCAGATTCCAGCACTCAGGACACAGAGATAATAACTGTGATTGAGACACCAAAGGACACTGATGGATCTCACCTAATTTCCTGTAGTGAAAACTGCTTCTGCATCATTTAGGACTGCATTAGAACAGAAGTGCTTACCCTCATGAAAACATACAATAGTATACTATGGTATAAATGCTATATTATTAACTGTAGTGTTTTTGGAGACTTTTACTGTAGTATTTACAGTTAACTGTAGTATTTACAGTTAACTGTAGTATAAATTCTGTGGTAAAAGAAAACTGTAGTATATACTATAGTAATTGATGTAGTGTTTTTGCATATTGTAGTATACTGTAGTGTTTTTGCAGACTGTATTATACTGTAGTATGTACTATAGTGTTTTTGTTTTATTATATTTGACATAGAAGTGGAGGCTTTCTCCTTCAGGAAACCTATTGGAGAAATACTAATAGAGCACATTTCCCATAACCTGTAAATAGGACTGGGGGTCTGAACGGACAGCTCAGAGCTTCTGCTAACTACTATAACCTGTAGGGAATACAATATATGGTTTATACTTGGCATGTAGGTCTCTCACTTATGGCTGGAACAAATTGCGACATGGGGAAGGGGAATGAGCAGGGTCTATGCAAATTAAATACTGTAGTATTTACTATAGTTAAAGTGTGGTGTTTTTGCAGTCATTACTGTCGTATTTACTGCAGGTTTTCTTTCTGATAATACTGTAGTATTTACTCTAGTATTCTACAGTATACTACAACATTCTATAGTAAGTACAACACATGATCAAGGGATACAGGGATTCTATGCAGTATTCTATAGTAAACTGTAGTAGTTTCTCAAGTGGGTAGCATAGGGATGAGGAAGGCCTGTTGACTGTAGGGAGAGGCCTAGTGAGTCAGTGTCTCACTTGCAGTCAAGCTTTAGAGGAAAGACATATACAGCTCACAGCACAGACCAGCTAGGCTGATGTACTGGATCGCTACACACAGAAGGTGTGTGGGGGGGGGGGGGGGCGGACACACACAATGCATATGCTGGGGGGGGGGACTATGCATAGTCTGGGTAGCCATTTGATTAGCTGTTCAGGAGTCTTATGGCTTGGGGGTAAAAGCTGTTGAGAAGCCTTTTGGTCCTAGACTTGGCGCTCCTGTATCTGCTTGCCATGCGGTAGCAGAGAGAACAGTCTATGACTAGGGTGGCTGGAGTCTTTGACAATTTTTAGGGCCTTCCTCTGACACCGCCTGGTGTTAAGGTCCTGGATGTCAGGCAGCTTAGCCCCAGTGATGTACTGGGCCGTACGCACTACCCTCTGTAGTGCCTTGAGGTCGGAAGCTGAGCAGTTGCCGTGCCAGGCAGTGATGCAACCAGTCAGGATGCTCTCGATGTTGCAGCTGTAGAACCTTTTGAGGATCTCAGGACCCATGCCAAATCTTTTTAGTTTCCTGAGGGGGAATAGGCTTTGTCGTGCCCTCTTCACAACTGTCTTGGTGTGTTTGGACCATTCTAGTTTGTTGGTGATGTGGACACCAAGGAACTTGAAGCTCTCAACCTGCTCCACTACAGCCCCGTCAATGAAAATGGGGGAGTGCTCGGTCCTCCTTTTCCTGTAGTCCACAATCATCTCTTTTGTCTTGATTACGTTGAAGGATAGGTTGTTATTCTGGAACAACCCGGCCAGGTCTCTGACCTCCTCCCTATAGGCTGTCTCGTCGTTGTCAGTGATCAGGCCTACCACTGTTGTGTAGTCTGCAAACTTAATGATGGTGTTGGAGTTGTGCCTGACCATGCAGTCGTGGGTGAACAGGGAGTACAGGAGGGGACTGAGCACGCACCCCTGAGGGGCTCCAGTGTTGAGGATCAGCGTGGCTGATGTGTTGTTAACTACCCTTACCACCTGGGGGCGGCCCGTCAGGAAGTCCAGGATCCAGTTGCAGAGGGAGGTGTTTAGTCCCAGGATCCTTAGCTTAGTGATGAGCTTTGAGGGCACTATGGTGTTAAACGCTGAGCTGTAGTCAATGAATAGCATTCTCATGTAGTTGTTCCTTTTATCCAGGTGGGAAAGGGCAGTGTGGAGTGTAATAGAGATTGCATCATCTGTGGATCTGTTTGAGCGGTATGCAAATTGGAGTGGGTCTAGGGTTTCTGGGATAATGGTGTTAATGTGAGCCATGACCAGCCTTTCAAAGCACTTTATGGCTACGGACGTGAGTGCTATGGGTCTGTAGTCATTTAGGCAGGTTACCTAAGTGTTCTTGGTCACAGGGACTATGGTGGTCTGCTTGAAACATGTTTGCAGGCTCAGCCACATCCAATGAGCGTCAGAGCCGGTGTAGTATGATTCAATCTTAGTCCTGTATTGGCGCTTTGCCTGTTTGATGGTTCGTCTGAGGGCGTAGCGGGATTTCTTATAAGTGTTAGAGTCCCCCTCCTTGAAGGCGGCAGCTCTACCCTTTAGCTCAGTGCGAATGTTGCCTGTAATCCATGGTTTCTGGTTGGGGTATGTACGTACAGTCACTGTGGGGACGACGTCATTCATGCACTTATTGATGAAGCCAGTGACTGATGTGGTGCACTCCTCAATGCCACCGGAGGAATCACGGAACATATTCCAGTCTGTGCTAACAAAACAGTCCTGTAGCTTAGCATCTGCGTCATCTGACCACTTCTTTATTGACCGAGTGAATGGTGCTTCCTGCTTTAGATAATCCAGCAGCAAGATCCAGCAGAAATTGGGAGAGTTCAGTACAACAGTTGAAATAATTAGATTAGATAGATCTTCCTTGATGGTACTATTTGTTCTCTCCTGCCAAAGGAAACAAGGAGGAAGGATGATAATAGAGGGGCACAGGAAGGAAGCTATAGCCAGATAACACTGCCATAAATGGTAGAGGAAAAGTATTTGACACTGTTAGCAAAGTAAAGGCCATATCTAGTTCTGTTAACACATTATAGAGGAGAGATGAGAAGAGCTACTTGAGAGGTGGCTCTATAATGATCCCCAACACAAAAGCAAGATTTATCTTTTCCTTTCTTGCTCTGGTATTCATGAGCTGACGATGCCCTGTTGGTTTAAAACAAGCAGATAATGACCGAAAAAGCAATGTCCCAAAGCAATCTTCACCAAATGCTACTCAGATTTGTGTAGCAATTTTTTTTTGAGGCGTTAAGCCAGAGCTGGTGATACAAGAAACAAAATGCCACGTTATACAGACTGATTTATGAATGTTGTATCATGCACGTATGCATCAAGTGCATACCAATAATGCCTGCAAAACACCAGTCATGGTGTTACCGCGAGGTATCGCTGCAGAGCAGTACTCCTGCGCTGACACATCCAGAGAAAACGTTGGAATCATTCTGTGTGATGCTGATGACAGAGAACCCAAGAAGGATACAGGATATATTTGCGAATAAAACTGAATGCACAGCGTTTAAAGTGTCAAACATCAATCATATACGGATGAAATCTTGTTGTTTGGAGGTCGACAATGGGGTAAGTAAACCTGTCTAGGGAATGTTAGCTAGAAAGTAGTCTAGCTAGCTAAGCTAACGACAGTTTTGTTAGCTAGCTATTCCTATTTACAGTGACTTTAGTTTTCATAGCTAACATTGTTGATAACATTGCCGTTTAAAGTTGCTGGCTGCCTGGCTAATGCAAGTCTTCCAATGTTTTAAAACTCGGAACCTTTTTACGTGCTACCCTTTCGTTTTGTAGGTAACGTTAGCTAACTAGCTAATTGAGATTCTATTAAATTACTAGATAGAGGGCTAATGTCATAAACCCTTGAAGTTCCAGAATGGAGTGATATGGCAGCCATATTGGTCAGGGAGATATCCAAAACAGTCTAAATTTAATAAACGACAGTTGAGGCATACTCCTGATTTTAGTTATGCAGAAAAATAAAAGTAAGGCATGTGATATCAAAAATGGTTTAATAGAATTATTGTCAACCTAAAATATTGTCATAGAATTATACGGGTTGTATACCAATGTTTTGTATAAAACAAAGTCGTCGACTCAGTCACATGACTTCGACTCGAGTCTGACTCAAGTAACAAATTTGATGACTTGATAGAAAAGAAAATGACTCGACTTTGACCTGAGATTCATGAATTAAAATGATCTGGCCAGGTTTTGTAATGTTTTGTCACTCATTTTCTGGCACAGAGTATACGTGGATTGACCTCCACAAGCAGCCAGAGACAGTAGCCGCAGCATCGCCCTTGCGCAAAACCTGCAACAGATTGGCTAGTGAAACGCACACGCGGCACTGATTGGACTAGCAAACTGTCAATCATCACAGGTCTGGTGAGCTAGCGAAGCGATTTATGATTTGCTGTGCAACTCTACGATCGAGTGCAGCGCAAACGTCTAATTGTAGGAAGAGACGATTGCCATAATAAATAAATATGCAGCTCCAAAAAAATGTGGTGATAAAAAATATTAACGGTTTACTTTGTAAACTTACCAGCAATGGGGCAACACTTATTATCATAGGCCTACTGGTGTTTTGGTATGTAACAATTGCTTGAACTTGGTAATTTACTTATGAAGCTGGCATTTGGAATTTGTTGTTAAAATGTATTATTACTGTGGCGAAGACGCACCATAGCCTCCTGCGCGGATTTTCACTTGCGCTCTCCAAACTTCTGCCAGTGAAGAACGCTTTTTTTCCGGGTGGGTATAATTTGTGGAACGTTCCAACAGGAATCTGTTCCAACAACTTCGTAAATAAAAAGGTTGCCAACAAACAACGCGTACAAAGTTGTATAGCGGCAGAATAAGATACCGGGTAGGGAGTGGGCTATTTCATTAAGTTTTTCACGCACCGCGTTTTATTCCGAAAAATGTATGTCCTCACTCTGGTAGCCTATGGACAAACATTAAGAATAAGTTACGTGGTGAGTTGGTGCCTATTCGGAAACTAGTTAGCTAGGTGAATTGATCATGCTACTTTGTATGCGTTTGTTGGCAACCTTGTACTTTACGAAGTTTTTGTTACAGATTCCTGTTGGAACGTTCTTACAAATTATACCCAACCCTTTTTCCTGTTGTTGAAACGTTTGCTGTTGCTTTCACACGTTGAAATGCATAGGCCCTATGAGGTAAATCTATATTCCATCGAATACTAAAATGATTGCTAAAGTTTCATAATTCTATCCCCATACCGTGTATTGCAACACGTAGACATTTCTGGTTCTGGTTTGATAAACATACGATCGATACCATTTCATTTAGCCAACCATTAGTTACTCTGCTCTGAGTTGGCGCGATGTGTATATTGCACATGAACGTTCGTAAGACTCATGAGGTAGAAGTTCTGTTTATTTAATTAAATGTATGGTTTCCTTTGTTCATAATTCCCTGGTTATGTCGGAGTTCCATGTATCTGTGGCCTATGTCTCTGTCATGTTTGTTGTGCGTGAACAAATGATTGTTCCATGAATGCATGGTGTTAAAATATCATGAATAATCATTAAGTCTGATTTAAGACGGATGTGGAAATTTCCTTTTACATTTTAGAACCAGTTTATTGGTTGTAATTGATAATTGTATGGTCTTTGGTGCCAAGTGCTTATATAATGTAGGCTTCCTGTTTGAGCTCCTGTTTGATTCGCTTTCCCAGGGGGAGGCTGTACAGTCTTGCCCTCTACCTGTGTCTGTTCAGATAGGACAGGTTAAGCCTGATACAGAGGCTATTGCTGGTGTATATTAGGTGAATCTATTTGTATATTTTGTATGATATGGCGCTTTCACCATTGGATCACCAAGATGTGTAAATAGGTCTACACTCTGAGCATGTTGAGTGTCTTCTGCTGATGTCACGCCCTTATGACTGCTGCAAGGTCCCTATTTTACAATTACATCATCAAAATGTGCTGTAGACAAAATAATCAAAAGGTATGTCTGGTAGACTCAATAAATAAAGATTTGTAGTTGAACAAGGCGTATAGTTTATTTTTTACTTGAGACTTGACTTAAACTTGTGACTGTACTTGACTTGCTCTTAGAATGCACGACTTGGACTTGACTCGAGTCTTGACCCGTTATACTTTGGGCTCATCTTGTGACTTGACACTTGCTTGTGACTCGAATAATAGTGACTTGATCCCACCTCTGATAAAATTGCTTCTAAAATGCATATAAAATTATAAACTAGTATTTGAGGACATGTTTAGGCTATAAGTCAAAGCAAAAACAGTGACAAGCCCCTGAACTTTTAATGGGAGTCTTGCTTGTTTTCAGACAGTGCGGTCGCTCATCTGAGCTGATCCTGCAGCTCTGATGACTGTGCTACGGTTATGTGTCTGTGATAATGCATATTACATGTGTCAATATCTGATCCCTACAAGACATCATAACATGGCATATTAACAATGCCTGAGTACCAATCCTCTGTACCCATATCCTCATGCTTATGGTAGCTCACCTTCATCTATAAAACAGGGAAGATCAAATTCCAAAGCAATAAATGTCAGTACAGCCATATTGACGGATCGAAAAGAACCCACTTTGTCCTTGAGGAGTGTCAAGTGAGAGCGACCCCCCCCCCCCCCCCTTTCTCTTGATGCTTGGCTTGGTGGAACGTAGCCTAGTCCATGTGTCTCTCGTCCTTCTGCTTCTGGTTCATGACTGTTTGCCCATGTGTTGTGTCTTCCACAGATGTTGCCGGTGAGATGGAATATCATGAGAGACCTGCTTCTTTTCGCCAAGCCCGCCTCAACCCCTTTGACCGGGGGGAGGAGGAGGAGGAGGGCGGCCCCCAGGGGGTAAAACCCACCCTCAAGATGGTGAGTTTGACTGGTGCGTTGGGTAGAGCCTAGTTCATTGATGGTCCCAGTATACATGTGAATAGAATGTGAAATGAATTAACACCAGTGCTGAATGTGATTGCCATGTGATGAGAAGAGAATGCAGAGGCAGATTCTGTGTGTTTTGCTCATCTCAGCAAAGGCCTGGAGAATGGATGGGCCGACAACCTGATGACACTGCAGCAGTAGTGCAGTAGCCTGTGTGAAGTCAGTTCATGTTGTCTGTGCAGCCAGGCTGCATCTGCAAGATTAGAGCTGCAACCTGTACGTACCAGAGCAAGCTTTGTCTGCAGAACTATTGTCTGCAAGATGGAAACAATCTATACATTGAAATTATGTGACTGTACAGCTAAACAACAGCATAGACTGAAAGAGGAAGAAGGCTGCTGTTTTTTTCCATCTCTGTTGCTTAATATCTGATTTAGTACCATCTTGCAACAGCGCCCTAACCATTATGAGCTCATCAACAACATAAACTGACCCTGGATCTGTAGTTGTGGGCCAAAAGTAATGAGAGGAACTGAGACAGGAGCATTAGTTGGGACTGTGGTTCAGAACGATTCCTGTAATCATATGCCTACACTTAGCTAGTTTACTAAACACTGTCTAGGCTTCAGCTGCATCTGTCTGCCTCCAGCTCTCTCTGGCAGCCAGCGACTCAGGATATCTTGTCTCTCACTACCATGATGTCATCTGAGGTGTATGCAGGTACAAACAATATGCAGGCGTAGATGGGTAGATTAGCTATGGGTTTACTTGATACAGGCTAACTTGAGACTCCTACCTGCTGAATGTTGTTTATTTGTAATGATATGTTCTGGCTTTAGGTCTATCTGATGAACTAGTCAGTTGTGAGACACCCAAAATGCTTCTTGCCGGGGGTAGACATCTGTTTGTGGTCCAAGCTAACTGTTGATGTAATTGCAAATGTCATGTAGCATCTCTGTATTTTCATAATATATATATATATATATTTTTTTTTTAATGAAGATAGGAGGGGAATCTTGTCCCTCTGGATCTTTAGGCCAAATTGATACGTTTCTTACTGTGTTGAGGCGTCTGTTACAGCCAAAAGTAAAAGCTTTGGGAAGCAGATTTTTATCAGGAAGTGGTCTTTGGTGATGTAGAAGCTTAGAGCTTCAAAGAGGTTAGCCCTCAGCCAATATCTGGTACTGTGTACCCTGGCACAAAACCACACAAAATGGCTTAAAGCCTCTCTCTGGTTCCTCTAAGGCTTTAAATATTTGATCAGTTTACATGCCCCCAGGCCTACCAGCACTCCCTTTGATTTAAAGACTGAAGAGCTGAACTGTGTATGCTCTGGTGCTGAAGTTGGGAGCCGAGATAAACCAAGGAGAACTTTCTTTATCAGATTGTCAGATTGCTTTGATCTGTGTGATTAGTCTGATAATACAGAAACCCACATTTGAATTGGTGTCAGAGAATAAAGCTTCTATCTGGCATGACGTGCCTTTGTACTATAATTCTAAGTTCTTTGTTGTCAAACCCTTTAATGAAGTAGCATAAACGTGTCCCAAATAATTTTACGAAGAAGAATAAGATTATTGCAAATCAGGGACGATAGCCTTTGTTAAATCCAATAGGTGAGGTGGAAATTGGAGCGTAAACTGATGTCTGGCCCACATCCATACCCACATCCGTACAGTGGGACTGTTAGGTTAGTCATATCTGCCTGTTAATCTTGAGGCTGTATAGCCTTAAGTCTGTTACCTAGCAACCTTTAGCACTTCAAAGGCAGTAGTCCTTCCCTGTTTCCCTCTGGTTTTAAACAGAGCACGTATTTGTATAAAAACAGTATCTTGTGACTGCTTTATCCACTCAGAGGGTGAAACTCCTTTTAGACAAATGTGTGTTCTGTAAAAGGTTGTGTGTGAGGTTTAAGTGGGCGTGCGTGAGCTTTACTGTGTGTGTGTGTGTGTGTGAGAGAACAATGCTTACAGTACTTCTTGTCTGTCTTTCCTCAGAGCTGAGACCTGAGCTCTTCTCCTCTAAGAGCAGAAACCAAAGTTTGGACCGAGCCATGGACCTGGGACTGGCAGAGGACCACTTCTCTCGACCTGTCGTAAGAACAATCCTTATACGGCCATTTTGGATGTTGGTGAACCACTGACCAGTCGGTGTGGTTGCATGAAAAGTAATTCTTAGTGAAAACACAACTGTGATGGATACATTTGTCTGTCTATGTGCAGTTTAAATGGCAATCAGTATGTGTTAATGTGAGATTTGGTGCCCGTGTCTGCTCATGCATGGACTTATGTGTGTTTGTGTGTTTTTACTGTATGTCCCCGTGCAGGGCTCGTTTGTAGCGTTGGACATTGAGCAGCTGAAGATAGCCATAGAGGAGTGTAAGAGATTAATCCTGGAGCTGCCTGAGCATTCAGAGAGACAGAAGGACACTGTGGTCAAACTCATCCACCTACGCCTCAAACTACAGGAGCTCAAGGTAAGACCAGGGGAGAGGGGAGGCTGGAGGGAAGTATTGAACTACCCAGAGGCCATGAGTTAAGGGGGAAAGGAATTAGTCATGGGAGGTAGATGGCAGTAGTCATATCTACGTAGAAGAGTCGACCAACAAAAAAAAATTATTCAGAGCACTTACTTGTGAACATGAACTGTGTATGCATGAAAGCCATTCACAAATCATTCACTACCTCTGTAAATGTCAATACAATATTACTGTGTAACATACAGTGCCTTCAGAAAGTAGTCACCCCTTGACTTTTTCCACATTTTGTTGTTTTACAGCCTAAATTTAAATGTATTAAATTGAGATTTTGTGTCACTGGCCTACACACAATAACCCATAATATCAAAGTGGAATTATGTTTTTAGAAATGTTTACAAATTAAATAAAAATGAAAAGCTGAAATGTCTTGAGTCAATAAGTATTCAACCCCTTTGTTATGGCAAGCCTAAATAAGTTCAGGAGTACACCTTTGCTTAACAAGTCACATAAGTTGCATGGACTGAATAATAGTCTGCAATAATAGTGTTTAACATTATTTTTGAATGACTACCTCATCTCTGTATCACACACTGACAATTAACTGTAAGGTCCCTCAGTCGAGCAATGAATTTCAAACACAGATTCAACCACAAAGACCAGCAAGGTTTTCCAATGCCTCGCAAAGAGCACCTATTGGTAGTTGAGTAAGAAAAAAAATCTGACATTAAAATATCTCTTTGAGCATGGTAAACTTATTAATTACACTTTTGAATGTTGTATCAATAAACTCAGTCACTACAATGATACAGGTGTCCTTCTTAACTCTGTTGCCGGAGAGGAAGGAAACCGCTCAGGGATTTCACCATGAGGCAAATGGTGACTTTAAAACAGTTAGAGTTTAATGTCTGTGACAGGAGAAAACTGAAGATGGAACAACAACATTGTTGCTACTCTACAATACTAACCTAAATGACAGAGTGAAAAGAAGGGACGCCTGTACGGAAAAATAATATTCCAAAACATGCATCCTGTTTGCAATAAGGCACTAAAGTAAAACTGCAAAAAATGTGGCTAAGAAATTAACTTCATGCACTGAATACAAAGTGTTGTGTTCTGTTTGCCCCAAACATATCACTGAATAACACTCTATATATTTTCAATCATGGTGGTGGCTGCATCATGTTATGGGTATGCTTGTCATCGGCAAGGACTAGTGATTATAAAAATAAATAAAAAATTGGGATAAAAATAAATGGTATAGAGCTTAGCACAGGCAAAATCCTAGAGGAAAACCTGGTTCAGTCTGTTTTCTAACAGACACTGGGAGACAAATTCACCTTTCAGCAGGACAATAACCTAACACACAAGGCCAAATATACATTGGAGTTGCTTACCAAGACGACATTGAATATTCCAGAGTGGCCAAGTTAGTTTTGACTTAAATCAGCTTGAAAAGCTATGGAAACTTGAAAATGGCTGTCTAGCGATGATCAACAACCAACTTTATTGAGCTTGAAGAATTTTTAGAAGATTGTACAATCCAAGTGTGCAAAGCGCTTAGACTTACCCAGAAAGACTCACAGCTGTAATCGCTGCAAAGGGTGATTCTAACATGTATTGACTCAGGGGTCTGAATACTTATGTAAATGAGAGAATTCTGTATTTCATTTTCAATACATTTGCAAAACCTTCTAAAAACATGTTTTCACTTTGTCATTATGGGGTATTGTCTTTAGATGGGTGAGAGGAAAAGAAATCCATTTAATCCATTTTTAATTCAGGCTGTAACCACAATGTGGAATAAGTCAAGGGGTATGAATACTTTCTGAAGGCAATGTACGTCTTGTTTTGGTCTTCGTGTCCATGTCTCCTCATTTTATGTCAGTCTCTCTCTGTGGTTGTCACATTTTAACTTTAAAAAATCATGTGAAACCACACCTTATAGCTCATGCAGTGTCTGGATTCTGCTGGGATTGCCTGAATTGTTTTAAATATGGGTTGTTTTGGTGTCATTCACACACTGTGAGAATGAGTGGGTTGAAAGTGCTGCAGTGAACTCGTCCAGTTGATTAATAACAGACTGTAGTGTAGGTCTCTGACACAATGCTGTGCTCTTGTGCTGCGTTCTGATTGACTCTGCTCCTTGTCACTCAACAGGACCCTGAAGAGGATGAGCCAAACCTGAGGGTACTATTGGAGCATCGTTTCTCCAAGGAGAAGAGCAAGAGTGTGAAACAGACGTGTGACAAGTGCAGCACTATCATCTGGGGCCTCATCCAGACCTGGTACACCTGCACAGGTGGGAGTGCATTAAAACTAAGCCAAAATGTTCTCGGTGGTAAAACCTCATGGACACTGAACGGTTACAGCTGTATGACTGAACTTGGGTAAACATATGAAAGAGAGCATTGCTAAAGAACCAAAACTGAATAGCGTTCAGTTGCTAGGCAACACTGCCCTCCTGAGACCTTCTGTTCTCCTCTGGTCGACGTTGGCCCTGGTGAATTAATTGAGTTGGAGAGAGAAATTGAATTGGTGTACCGTATGGCCAACTTTCTCTCCAGAATCTTAAGTCACATATTGCATTTTAAAAGGGTAATTTGCTGTTGACTAATATCTCTGTCCCCCTGCCCCTCTCGCAGGTTGTTACTACCGTTGCCATAGCAAGTGCTTGAACCTCATCAACAAGCCCTGCGTGAGGTCAAAGGTCAGCCACCAGTCAGCGTACGAGCTCAGCATCTGCCCAGAGATCGGGCTGGACCGGCAGGACTACCGCTGTGCTGAGTGCCGCATGCCTGTGTCACTAAGTGAGTGTTCAGCCTTTATGAGACCGACTTGATAGCCAATTAGCAGTCAGCACAAATTGAAATATATGGGCATGATGTCTATGGACCCTTGTTGTATTAATAACAAATCACAGTTATAAAAGCAATGCCTAACCTCTGGGTCAATGGCCTTTAGGGCTGTGTGGACATTCTTCTCCTCTCACAGACTAATGTGACTAAACCTACTGTACTGTACAAGATAAACCTGGAGCCCAATAAATGTAGTGTTCCTCTGTGGGGATCTAAAGAGATTTAGCAAAGCACTTACTACAACTCAGCATAGCTGAGAATGACTATCTCATTAAGCATTTAATTATGTTGTGGTTAGGAAAATATTTGTTCTATAATGTGTTTGTGTTGTGTGACAGTGTTAGTTGCATGATCAGTGAGTTGTGTATGACTGTGAGAGTTGTCTCTGAGACAGTTACGTCAGTGAGAGTTGTGTGGCGTGTGTTATAATTGCTCACGGAGCCCCATGCTGCACTGTGTTGTCCTGTAGGGGGCGTGCCCAGCGAGGCCAGGCAGTGTGACTACACAGGCCAGTACTACTGCAGCACCTGCCACTGGAATGACACCGCTGTCATCCCTGCACGCGTCCTCCACAACTGGGAGTTGAGCCACGCAAGGTACCAAAGAGAGAGATGCTAATAGCGCACTGTTTTCCTTATCAATATAGATTTGTTTACACAGAGCCACTTCAACAAACTCTACATTATATTACATGATGTTTACACAACCAGGAACTTCAACAAACTCTACATTATATTACATGATGAGCAGCTGGTAAGAGAATGCACCGCTGTTTCCTTTGGTGACCGTGTAATGGATAAAAATCACTGGAGAACCAGGCCTGAAGCCAGGAATAATAATGATCCTATGATGTTGAGAGCATAGAACCCTATCACAGTGTATCACATGGAGACAGAACACATTAAAACACTGTTGTGTTTTCTTATCGTCTGTGTTTGACTATTTGCATTCTGTGTAGTTCTATCTCTAACAGTGTGTCCCCTGCTCTCTGGTCAGGTATGTCGTTCCTCCATGCGTTACCTGGCCCTGATGTTACCCCGGCCTGTATTGAAACTGAGGGAGGTCAACCCACTGCTCTTCAACTTTGTGGAGGAACTAGTGGAGATCAGGGTAGGTGACATATCAGCAACAGGGACTCTGCATGAATAGTGTGTACTGAATGTTTGTGACATAAATTCATTAAAATGTGGTTTTGTCTTTTTGTACAGTTTTTGGTTTTGTCTTGCACTCCATTTCCACTCCATAAAATGGGATGAAGTCTGGGTTTGCTATAGAACTTGTTTTGGGAGCTCTTCCTTGTCTGTACTATCACGCAGTATACCAGGCTTTTGTTTTCAGGAGATTCTCACCAGTCAGCAGTTCTATTTGTGCCAGTGTGTTTTGTGGTGAGGGATTAGAATACTGAGGCAGATAGACAGCTGTTTCTGTCATTGGGGAGATTGTCGGGCCAGAGAAGGAAAGACACTTGCTTATGGTATATAAAAAATTTGTTCTATGAAATTAGAAATATGGGGTGGGGGGCACATTCAAAAGCGATTTCCCAAAGAACATGTCTGACATTGGCCCATGGAATCAGGGTGTGACTGATGTCTTGTGTGTGAATGTGTTCCTCCCTGAAGAAGCTCCGTCAGGACATCCTACTGATGAAGCCCTACTTCATCACCTGTAAGGAGGCCATGGAGGCACGGCTGCTACTGCAGGTCAGCAACATCCCCGCAATATCAACACATCATCATCCCAACACCCCCACAACATCTTCACCACAGCCATAATATCACATAAATATCACATTCCAATCTCTGTATAAAGGACATAGCATTTGCGTCCAGTGCCTTGCATAAGGGTCTTGCAGCAGTATTTATTGTTAAACAACCCAGAGGAACACATTTTTGCTGAGGTCATGGCTGATAGAATGTGCTGCAACAACGCCACCCTCTGGCCTTTTATTAATAACATACTGATATAAGAATCAAATCAAGTTTAAATTATCACATGCTTCGTAAACAACAGATCGAGACTAAGTAAAATGCTTACTTACGGGCCCTTCCCAACAATGCAGAATAGAATAAGGAAAAACATATATATATATATATATATATATATATAAATCTACACACTACCGGTCAAAAGTTTTAGAACACCTACTCATTTTTATTTTTATAGTGTTTTTTTTATAGTTTTTTTATAGTGAAGACATCAAAACTATGAAATAGTACATATGGAATCATGTAGTAATCAAAGTGTTATATAAAATATATTTATTTGTTTTTGAGATTGTTCAAATAGCCACCCTTTGCCTTGATGACAACTTTGCACACTCTTGGCATTCTCTCAACCACCTTCACCTGGAATGCTTATCCAACAGTCTTGAAGGAGTTCCACATATGCTGAGCATTTGTTGGCTGCTTTTCCTTCAGTCTGCGGTCCGACTCATCCCAAACCAGCTCAATTTGGTTGAGGTCAGGGGGGATTGTGGGGGCCAGGTCATCTGATGCAGCACTCCATCACTCTAATTATTGGTCAAATAGTCCTTACACAGCCTGAAGGGACATTGTCCTGTTGAAAAACAAATGATCGTCTCACTAAGCCCAAACCAGATGGGATTGTGTATCGCTGCAGAATGCTGTGGTAGCCATGCTGGTTAAGTGTGCCTTGAATTCTAAATAAATCACAGACCGTGTCACCAGCAAAGCACCTCCTCCTCCTCCATGCTTTACGGTGGGAAATGCACATGCGGAGATCATCCGTTCACCCACACCACGTCTCACAAAGACACGGCGGTTGGGACCAATAATCTCCAATTTGGACTCATCAGACCAAAGGACACATTTTTACCGGTCTAATGTCCATTGGTTGTGTTTCTTGGCCCAAGAAAGTCTCTTCTTTTTGGTGTCCTTTAGTAGTGGTTTGTTTGTCGAAATTCGACCATGAAGGCCTGATTCACGCAGTCTCCTCTGAACAGTTGATGTTGAGGTGTGTCCGTTACTTGAACACTGTGAAGCATTTATTTGGGCTGGTAACTCTAATGAACTTATCCTCAGTGTCTTCCATTCCTGTGGCGGTCCTCATGAGAGCCAGTGTGCAAAGCTGTCATCAAGGCAAAGGGTGGCTATTTGAAGAATCTCAAATATAAAATATATTTTGATTTGTTTAACACTTTTTTTGGTTACTACATGATTCCATGTGTTATTTCATAGTTTTGATGTCTTCACTATTCTTCTACAATGTAGAAAATATAAAAAATAAAGAAAAACCCTTGAATAAGTAGGTGTGTCCAAACTTTTGACCGGTAATGTACATGTTTATAATAATAGAAAAAAACTATTAACACAAGGAATAAGTACATGATGAGCAATGGATTGGCTATAAATACTGAACAAAAAGTGTTGGTCCCATGTTTCATGAGCTGAAATAAAAGATCCCAGAAATTGTCCATGTGCACAAAAAGCGTATTTCTCTCAAATGCTTTGCACAAATGTGTTAAGGAGTATTTCTCTTTTGCCAAGTTAATCCATCCACCTGACCGGTGTGGCATTATCAAGAAGCTGATTATTACACAGGTGCACCTTGTGCTGAGGGTGATAAAAGTCCACTTTAAAATGTGCAGTTTTGTCACAAAACACAATGCCACAAATGTCTCAAGTTGAGGGAGTGTGCAATTGGCATGCTGACAGCAGGAATGTCACCCCAGAGCTGTTGCCAGAGAATTTAATGTTAATTTCTCTACCAAAAGCCATCATTTTAGAGAATATGTCCAACTGGCCTCACAACTGCAGACCACATGTAACTACGCCAGCCCAGGACCTCCACCTGCGCGATCATCTGAGACCAGCCATCCAAACAACTGATGAAACTGTGGGTTTGCACAACCGAAGCATTTCTGCACTAACTCTCATAAATCATCTCAGGGAAGCTCATCTGCGTGATRGACGTCCTCACCAGGGTCTTGACCTGATTGCAGTTTGGCATCGTAACTGACTTCGATAGCCACTGGCACGCTGGAGAAGTGTGCTCTTCACAGATGATTCCCGGTTTCAACTATACCGGGTAGATGGCAGACAGGCCCCCTGCCGAGGCCCTAGCCCTCACCCTCTGATCCAACAGGTCCCAGACGTGCTCAATGGGATTGAGATCCAGGCTCTTCGCCGGCCATGGCAGAACACTGACATTCCTGTTTTGCAGGAAATCACGCACAGAACGAGCAGTATGGCTGGTGGCATTGTCATGCTGGAGGGTCATGTCAGGATGAGCCTGCAGGAAGAGTACCACATAAGGGAGGAGGATGTCTTCCCTGTAACGCACAGCGTTGAGATTGCCTGCAATGACAACAAGCTCAGTCCGATGATGCTGGGACACACCGCCCCAGACTGTGACGACCCTCCACCTCCAAATCGATCCCGCTCCAGAGTATAGGCCTTGGTGTAACGCTCATTTCTTCGAAGATAAACACGGATCCGACCATCACCCCTGGTGAGATAAACCGTGACTCGTCAGTGAAGAGCACTTTTTGCCAGTCCTGTCTGCTCCAGTGATGGTGGGTTTTTGCCCATAGTTGCCAGTGATGTCTGGTGAGGACCTGCCTTACAACAGGCCTACAAGCCCTCAGTCCAGCCTCTCTCAGCCTATTGCGGACAGTCTGAGCACTGATGGAGGGATTGTGCGTTCCTGGTGTAACTCAGGCAGTTGTTGCCATCCTGTACCTGTCCCGCAGGTGTGATGTTCGGATGTACCGATCCTGTGCTGGTGTTGTTACACGTGGTCTGCCACTGCGAGGACGATCAMCTGTCCYTCCTGTCTCCCTGTAGTGCTGTCTTAGGCGTCTCACAGTACGGACATTGCAATTTATTGCCCTGGCCACATCTGCAGTCCTCATGCCTCCTTGCAGCATGCCTAAGGCACGTTCACGCAGATGTACAGGGACCCTGGGCATCTTTCTTTTAGTGTTTTTCAGAGTCAGTAGAAAGGCCTCTTTAGTGTCCTAAGTTTTCATAACTGTGACCTTAATTGCCTACCGTCTGTAAGCTTTTAGTGTCTTAATCACCGTTCCACAGGTGCATGTTCATTAATTGTTTATGGTTCATTGAGCAAGAATGGGAAGTGGTGTTTAAACCCTTTACAATGAAGATCTGTGAAGTAATTTGGATTTTTACAAATGACCTTTGAAAGACAGGGTCCTGAAAAAGGGACATTTTCTTTTGCTGAGTTTAGGTTGGGGTAATGGTCTTGGTAATGCTAGGCCACATATAAATGTCAATATGCAAGTTATGTGAGTTAATGTGTGACCTTGACGTTACACAGCTACTGTACATTTTGACATGCATACAGTCGTATGTAGGCTTAGTTGTAAGCAGTTATGGTATATGATACATACAGCACCAGAGGGGATTATTCTAGTTCATATGCAAATGTAAAAAAAAAAAAAAAAAAGTATTTAGAAAATATTGTCCCAAGTAAGGGTTTGTTTTTACAAATTTCAGGCAATGCTTTTAGTTATTACATTCTGTTAATTAACATTCAGTTGGTTTAGTCAGTTAACATAATTTAATGGATATGGAAATGTTTCAGTTCCCTCTGTCTCTCTATATATTTGAATCTCCCTTCCCCTCTTAGCTCCATGATCGCCAGCACTTTGTGGAGAACAATGACATGTACTCGCTGCAGGATTTGATTGACATCTCCAGTGGCAGACTCAGCTGCTCTCTCACAGAGATCCACACTACCTTTGCCAAGCACATCAAACTGGACTGTGACGTGAGTTGTATACAGTACTTGTCTGTCACAAAGGTGAGGAAGAACCCGAATCATTCTGGGGAGAAAACCAATGGAGCAGGCAGATGTTTTGCTGAAGCTGTAGAGACCTGTGATACTGACCTGTGCCCTGTCTTTTGCCCTCTCCAGCGGTGCCAAGCCAAAGGCTTTGTGTGTGAGCTGTGTAAGGAGGGAGACATCCTGTTCCCGTTTGACAGCCACACCTCAGTGTGCCACGACTGCTCTGCTGTCTTCCACAGGTCAGTCCCTTATCTGTGGACACCAGAGGAGGCTGATGGGAGGAGCTATAGGAAGATGAGCCCATTGTAATGAATGGAATAAATGAAACGGTATCAAACACATCATACATATGGAAACCACATGTTCGACTCTGCACTTATTCCATTCCAGCCATTACATTGAGCCATTCCTCCTATAGCGCCTCCCACCAGCCTCCACTGGCAGACACCTTTATAAGACATATGTAGTGTTCATGTATAATATCAGTGATTGGTTGACACTTGGCTATTTCCTGTGTGCTGTTTTTCTTTAGGGACTGTTTCTATGACAATTCCACAACTTGCCCGAAATGTGCCCGGATGACCGAACGCAAGCACGATGATCCGCCGTATCTGAAAGACACGTAGCCCTGTCGATCTAACCCTGTCACTGTGACTGACAACCTGTGGGAGTGGCCATGGCACTTTTTCTTATGTTGAGGACCATCAAGACATTTTTATGACACAAACATGACTAGCTTTCCCTCTTGCTCTCTCTCTATTGTTTTGTGGGGATGTTGTTAAGTTACTTTGTTCCAGTTCAGTGGACTACGGAAGATGGTAGCAGGATACTAGAGTTTTATATGATCCGGTAATGAAGTGTTATACTCTGAGACTGGCTGCATTGTATAGCCCACAGAAGCACTAAGCCAATGTTGTACAGTATGTGTGTTACTGTGTGAGAGTACTGTATGGGCATCATGTTGCAGGCATGAATTGCAATGTGGGTCACATAACTGTCTTTACCTCTTAACAATCTAATATCTTTAACTACCCTGAAGTAGGTGTTAAATTCCAAATTCATCTTAACAAATCAATTTAACAAAACTACCATTCACCTACAGGCCTTAACTGGCATTGATAACAAGAGCCAGGTATTTCTAGTGAGGTTAGGTCATAGCTCTTCAAAACTACTTCCCGGTGGGCATGAGGTATTTCACCCCCCTGTTGTGAAACAATGTGTTACGTGATGGACAATGACACTAAAATTGGTTTTGATTTTTTGTTTGAACACCACAAAATGATCTGCCTGAAACACTTGAGAAGAGAACATGTGGTGTGTATGTTATGTCTTAGGGAACTTTAATGCAGTACCTTTTTACAGTAGAATTATTGGGCAGTCATGTAAACAATGTCAAGGAGAGCTCATTATGATGTGCTGATTAACTATATCTTAAGTTGACATTGTGTGCTGAAATGTTTGGAATTCTAATTGAACACTGTGTGCATTTACCCATTGATCAAGTCATCTATTTAACAGTATTGTTGTGGGGTGTTTTGCAGCCCGCCTCAAAGTATGGCACATTCTTTGAGCTGACGAATGATAATTCTGGACACATGAGCGTGTAAATATTTTATGTTGACTGTGTTTGGCTGTGTAATGTATTTCTCTACATAATGATCTTGATAACATGCAAGTGTAATGTTCCATGTGTTAGTGAAAATCCAGATATAAACATGAATTGTAAGGTCATGTGACATTAAGCATGAATAATGTATTCATAAATTCTGTTGTGAGGAGTGTTTTAGCTGACACTGGCAGCCTTTGCCAATGTAGCCCTTGGCTCCAGGCCTGTGGCAGAGGCTAATGCAAATATTACTATGTACCGTGGCCATACTAAATGCTGTTTTGAACAGTGTACCAACAGTAAACTGTATTTTTTTTTTAACTGCTGAGAGAGATTGTTTCTGTCTGATCATCGTGGAAAATGTGACCAGTGAATGAGGAGAATCAAATATCTGGCCCGGGTTACCCTGGTGGCAGGAGTTTGGGCAGGTGTGCGTTCGTTTTGGAACCGGGCTGCCTCCTTGGGGTGAGCCAGGTGCCCCCCACCTCCGTGGTTCAAAGCCCACGGTGAAGTAGGCTCCAAAGAAAAGTGACATAGCCTAGGCTAGATCAAGCACGTGGAGTAAAGAGTAGGATTCGGTATTTTCACATGCACAAGTGATTTTTTTTTTTAAATAAAAATGCTTTATCTGCCTTCCCATCCCAATGAAAACTAGTTAAAAAATTCGAACATATTTGTTATGGACAGGAAATATACATGTATGGACCTTGCTACCTTGTTGACAACCTGACAGATTACTGTAAGGTTTGAGAAGGGCGCTCCACCGCTTTTGCTCGTTCATAGACATTTGCACCGCGGCTCGGGTTAATAGAACGCCCTCATTTTCATAAGCTTCACTTGTTGTTATCGTTCCACGCATATTGACCAATCGCAAAGTAGCGGTCTGGTCCTTCGAAGGACCCGATGAGGTCGTGGGTATGCACGAACATAAATGCAATAAAATGTGAATACTTTAACTAGAATTAATCGAATTTCCTTATTGTACAATTCACAAAACGAATGATTGACAGCAATGATAGATGCATAGATACATATTTGTGAATGATATTTTTTGTTTACATTATTTTACGTCAGGCTTATATAAGGTTGATGACTTGGTTTATCTCACTCTGTATTATCGTAGTTAGTTTTAAACTGTTGAGGCTCGGGAGTCGATCTACCGCAACAGCGGGGATACTCTGTCTGCTTCAGCCGAAATATGGTTCGCATGATGGGGCTGCTTTCAGTGAGTGTTTGGCCCCTGCGGAACGGGGTGCAGGCTTGGGGCAGAGGCTGCGCCACCGTCCCTGCAGCTTTTCGCTACAGTAACGTTAGCGCATTATCGAAGGTAGGGTGTCATTTCTTTAAATAATTTCTTTAAATAATTCCGTCTGCCGTCAACTTGCAAAATAACTATGTAATGATATCACACAACATTGATTCCAGATTTACAATATATTTACAAATGCATGATTAAGCCTTGTTTGCCTTTACTTGATTAACTTTGTCATAAAGAGTTTCTTGCATAAAGATCCCTTCCTTGCTTATGAAACTTTTTTCCTTATTCATTTCATAACATATCGAGTTGCTGCGTTCTGTGGGGAAGGTTCGTCTCAGCTGCAGCACATTATGGGTCATGGCTAGAAGGGATCTCTCCAGTTTTGATCAAATTAACGTCAGATTTGACTTTTCGTAGCAGGTTAGGAGAATTATCGTATAATTTTAGGATAATTTTGTTAAGGTTAGGACAATTTGTTAGTGTTAGATAAAATGCAAAAAAAAATCTACTTTTGACGTAAATTTGACAAACTGCATCCTGTCGCAACGGTATCGGAGCTTTTCGTATTATTCTAGCCTTGACCTAAATTGCGTGAAACATTCTAGGGCCTTTTGCCAAATCGATGCTTTTATAGCCTAACATCAGTTCAATGAGTTAATCTGTTTATTAAGGACTTTTTAATATTATTTACTGTAATAATAATCAGTTTTTATAATGTGTGGATGTGTTGTATATTCAGTGAATAGTAAAAGGGATAAAAAATGATGCACACCCAAAATGTTTTGTAGAGGGGCTGACTAACAGAGAGTAAACTATAAAAAGAAAGTCGGCTGCTGTAACCATTTAAATGTTTGGGATCATAATTAGAATATTCAGTGAATAACATCTGAATTGTCTTCAACGGTCTATTGTTGAATATCAGTAGCCTAATGCAGATATTTTAACCCTTTCAAATATGAGATTCAAGGTAGGCTGTGTTAATCCAATCCTGCTCTCTCCTCAGTGTTCTACATTAAAACGAATCAATCCCATGGGATTAAATCAATGCACTTTCACATTGGCTCGATTGCTCAGTTCCAAACCCCCACGAGGTAAATCACTCTAACACCAGGAATATGTTGATGTTATCATCTATGCATGTAATGACCATGGCAATTACAGATGACTGTGCAATTCATTTTTGTTGTTGTTTGATTGCGTCCTACATCTTTAATCCCTATGCTAATTCCGTGTTTTAATTGCTTCAGGATTTGAGAAGTTCTTCCCAAAGAGTGAGGACACTCCTGGAGTGAACAAATCATCTGAAGAGACCGGAGGTATGACTAATGGCCTATATCCTGTCTCTCTACTGGCCCACTCTTAAAACACTGGGATGTCAATGATGGACAGCCAGTTGTCTGGGATTTAATTTCCTGTGTCATTTTGCTTGTTTAGATGAGAAGACCAAAGAGCCAGAATCTCAGGGCGGAGGAGAAGGGGGACCAAATGGAGGTGGCGAGAGAGAGAGGAGGAGAGGCGGAAGGAAGGATGAATCAGACTGGTGGACACGCTTCCAGGTCTGTTTCAAAGCCTCCGCTTTCTACAGATCAGACATGTAAACAAACAAGGTGTGCCTGTTTTCTCCACAGCAACAGCACTCTGTCATCACTCATGTTTGATTTTCCACCCCTTAAGCTACCTGATCTGAACCAGAGACGCTACATAAACACGTCAGTCAATAATGCCTTGTTTGGCAGCCTGTTATGTAATGGATGAGAGAGGAAAGTAAAAAAAGTTGAGTTCTATTTATAAAGGGCTGCTGTGTAAGAGGATAAAGGGTCACCTTTTATCATACTACTAATGGGGGAGTTGACAGTTGGCATGAGAGGGAGGCAGACGGTGGCCAGAGCCCCACTCTGCCTGCTTCCACTCAGACACTGTGTGTGTTCGCTTGTGCGTGTGTTGATGAGACGGACTTCTGTATACATCATTTCCACCTTGTTTCCCCTCATTGTTTTCTCTGAATCTGACAGAATGATTTCCCCTGGGATGAGAAGACCATGCGCAATGTCGCGATCGGATTCGCCGGCATGGCCTCTGCGTTCCTGTATTTCTACTTCCGAGAGACTGGGAAGGAAGTCTCCTGGAAGGACTTTGTAAATAGCTACCTGGCCAGAAGACTGGTGAGAGACGGGGGATATACTAGATTACTGTTCTTCACTAGTTACTATGTAATAACGTTTTATAAGACCCATAAGTAAAGTATTATTGCATTTGTTGTCATGCCTGGAGCTGTTATGTCATTGCTTGTGTGTGGAACAGTGAGTCTGAGGTCATCATTCTTTGATGTGTCTGATGTGTTCTCTGTACAGGTGGACCGTCTGGAGGTAGTCAACAAACAGTATGTCAGAGTCATCCCAGTGCATGGAGTCAATACGTCAGAGGTGGTATGTACCAAATAATCACAGGGGAGACATTTGTGAGTCTTGTTTTTTAGTTTTTTTACACTATCCATAGGTCCCCTTTCTTTGGACTTCAAGACATGTATAGAGTTTACAAGTTAGTAAGATAAGCATTTGGATTTAGATGTATTCTTTAGTCTTATGTGGTTACGTTCCATAATGTTTTGCTTAGAATTTAACCAGTGAGGAATGCCAACAGTTATAAGTGTGTTCACATCCCCTTGTCTCTCTATGTGTCACAGAGCTACCTGTGGTTCAACATCGGCAGCGTGGAGACGTTTGAACGCAACCTGGAGCTGGCCCAGCAGGAGATGGGCCTGGACTCTACACACAGAGTATCTGTGATCTACGGAAGCGAGAGCGACGGGTGAGACATCATGAGGTCTAGGACATGGGATGGGTGAGATATCATGAGGTCTAGGACATGGGATGGGTGAGACATCATGAGGTCTAGGACATGGGTGGTGAGACATCATGAGGTCTAGGACATGGGATGGGTGAGACATCATGAGGTCTAGGACATGGGATGGGTGAGACATCATGAGGTCTAGGACATGGGATGGGTGAGACATCATGAGGTGTAGGACATGGGATGGATGGAAGAGCTGTGGGAACAGGACGACTTTATGTTGTTCAGATTAGGAGCTGTGGGGTTGGAGCTCATTTGAAGGTCCTCCCTATCATGCTCTCACTGACCCTGGAGATGTTGATAGATTGATTGGCCACTTAATGCTAATCTCTCCTCTCTTTTATTTATATATAGTACTTTCCTGATGAGCATTCTTCCAACCATGTTGCTGGTTGGCTTCCTGCTCTTCACCATGCGCCAGGGACCAATGGCAGGAGGCCGTGGCGGAGGGCGGGGTAACCCCTTCAGCATGGGCGAATCCAAGGCCAAGATCATGAAGGACAACATTGACGTGAGATTTAAGGATGTGGCGGGCTGCGAAGAGGCCAAGCTGGAGATCCTAGAGTTTGTCAACTTCCTGAAGAACCCCGGCAGTACCAGGACCTGGGGGCCAAGATCCCCAAGGTAACTCTTTCCTTAGATACCATACCAGCATCTGAAACACTACTCAGATTACCCTGTTGTACAGGATGATGCCCACCAAGAGAAAAAATAGCAGAGTGTTGGATTTCATGGCCATGTCAGGAAAACACTGTGTAGTTGAATTTGTCTATGCAGAATGATGAGCTGAGATTATAGTTAATTGGCTGTTTGTTTGCATATGACATTTCCTTTGCATCTCAGTCACCACTACACTCTAACCTCCAAGTACTCACAAGAGTGTCTACTTATACCAGCTATGACCATGTGCTTCCCAGGGTGCAGTGTTGTCGGGTCCACCGGCACAGGGAAGACCCTGCTGGCTAAGGCCACAGCCGGAGAGGCCAATGTCCCCTTCATCACCGTCAACGGATCTGAGTTCCAGGAGATGTTTGTTGGCGTGGGCCCAGCCAGGGTGAGTACTACCCCAGGGGAGAGGGGAGGAAGACGGACAGTTGGATTACAGGGTGGATTTCTGTTAGCTTTTCCTCTTTGTCTAAATATTTGCTTTGAGGTCACGCACTTGTTTCACTCCTCTATGGGAATAAATACATGACTCTCTGAATCAATGTATTGGCATGAGTTTTATACAATAAGCATGATAAACTTTGCTAAAGTGGTTGATTTGTTGTGCTGTGGACCTACCCAGTAATGTAACCCATGCCTTTCCTTTTTCCAGGTGAGGGATATGTTTGCCATGGCCCGTAAGAACGCTCCCTGCATCCTGTTCATCGATGAGATAGATGCTGTGGGCAGGAAGAGAGGCAGAGGGAACTTTGGGGGACAGAGTGAGCAGGAGAACACACTCAACCAGCTTCTAGTGGAGATGGATGGTAGGTCTGGTTTGGTGGTCTTACACTGGTTAAWTGAAGGTTAAATGAAGCAAAAAAAGGGAAATGATTCCCAAAGACACTCAATGAATGTGCCATGTTTTTAATTAACCATAGTTATCTGTGTCCTGTTTATTATGTGACCCTTCCATACAATCTCAACTGTTTTTTTCCCATCGCTTCTCTGTTGGGTCTGTAGGGTTCAACACCAGCACTAACGTGGTTGTCTTGGCTGGAACCAACCGACCAGATATCCTGGACCCAGCACTGATGAGACCTGGGCGCTTCGACAGACAGATTTACATAGGTACAGTCAGTCCACTCCATAAATAAAATCTGTGTGGCCTGGAACTGTTTATTTCTGTCATAGCTCTACATTATGTCAATGATCTAAATACTGTAGTAGGTACAGATAGTCTAACTTTAGCAGGGCCTAATCTGTCTTTACCTTTCGCCACAGATCAACACAGCCATTGTTAGACGATCAGAAAATTCATTGGCCCCTCTTTCAGAGTCCAACTCTATCAGTACCTCACATATACAGTGCATACTAGATATACGTCACAGTATGTGGAGTTAGGTAGATGCTGCTACCTAGCCACTATAGGGTATACACAATGATGTTTATTTCTACCGTTAAAGCTACTTTAACAGTGCTTTATCAGTGTGTTCAGTACTGTGACTCAAAGAGCGTAGTTTACCTGGATTAGAGTCCCCTGTATTAACGTGGCATTAGCCTTGCTTTCTTTGCTCTGGTGTTCTGGCTCTGCTCTCTGACAACTCTTCCTCTCTGGTCAACAGCCCACAAACAGAATGTGTTTTCTGCCCTGTCATTGGATTAGCATCTTCAGCGCAGTCTATTGGGGGATTACCCAGCCTGAGCCGGCCGGCATATCTCGTGACATTAGCACGCCATGCCTGTCCAGTGCCGTCCCGCCTCTCCTGACCCCCATTACCATAGCAACGCGCTAGCCTGGCCCTGTGAGTTTAGGGAAAGGAGTTTAACCTGAACAGGGAAAACCCTGCGCTATAAATTCTAACTAGAGCCCAGAGTTTTTACGCGGTTGGGTCATGTGGTCAGTGAAAAACTCCTGGTCTATCTATGTTAGACCACTGTCTAGTCTCCATATTCTAGTCCTATACAGCCCTGACTGAAATTAATGTGGCTAAGGCTTTTTTTGTCACCTTTCCCTGGGTAGTGAAACCACTTCCTACAGCCCTTGCCGACATGATTAGAATTTGACATGACCACATCTCAGCAATGCAGTAAAAGCTTGCCTGTGGTTTTTGTACTCGTAATTAGTCCTTGTAATCAAGCCATTTTAGAAGTGAGAACTTTAAGGGCACAGACATATTTTTGGTAACATTCTTGGCAAAAGCATTGACTGCAAAATGTTTTTGCCATTATCAGTGATATCATAACTTGCCTAATTGCCTTATCTGTGTCGATAGTGGTCTGATTTGAGCTGTGCCCAACATTGCAGTAACATGTTATGTCATGTGGTTGTACTCATTGTGAGTGAGGTGAGATGGCTGATCTAAGCTATTTCTGACGGCTAGGATCCATTTTCCCCAAAGTCCAGTCCAGCTGTACAATGGTAGGCAGCTCTGGCCTGGCCTCACTGGCCTGCATTCTTCTGTCTGTCATGGAAACTAACTGCAGCCTGAGCGAGAGCTTCTATAAACCAAAAGGTTATGTAACCGGGGGACAGTAACCATTAGGGATAGGAGGCAAGCTGCTCTGCTGGGCCTTCTGACTAGGGTGTCAATGTTTTCCCTTTTCCTCTCCTGCCTGGGCCAGTGATCCGTTTCCATAAATATGTTACACTTCCTCCCTGTCAAACCCGATCCCCCTTCTTTTTCCCTTTCTATCCCTACACTAATTAAAATTCTCTCTCTCTCTCCTTCTCCTCTCAGGTCCACCAGACATAAAGGGCAGAGCGTCCATCTTTAAGGTCCATCTGAGGCCTCTGAAGCTGGACTCCAGTATAGACTCTGAAGCTTTGGCCAGGAAACTAGCTGCCCTCACACCTGGCTTCACTGGTGAGTGCAGAGCCAGGTGTGTTTGTCTGTGTGCACGTTGACAGCTAGCTGTGTAAGGGATGGTTCGGAAATGAAGCCCTTTATCTACTTCCGCAGAGTCAGATGAACTCATGGATACCATTTTTTATGTCTCTGTGCCCAGTAGGTAGGAAGTTAGAGGTGGCTTTACAGGCCAATGCTAACTAGCATTAGCGAGACTTCGTCTTTGCGCTAGCTTTACCCAAATACTTCCAGTCTTTGCGATAATCTAGTTAGAATTTGCTCGTGAGGGAAGTAGATAAAGGGATTTGCCAAAGTCCCAAACTGTCCCTTTAAAAGTAATGACGAAATTAACACAGTACATGGTTCTGTCAACATACAGGAGCTGATATTGCCAACGTGTGTAATGAGGCGGCCCTGATAGCAGCACGCTACCTTAACGAGTCTATCAACGTCAATCACTTTGAGCAGGCCATCGAGAGGGTCATCGGAGGTAAGCTAATGTCACTGACTGGGGGATGGTGGGGGGAGTGGATGTCAGGGGTCAGGGCTCCAACAGGGAGTTAATCTTTGGAATGTAACTGTCAGACTGACTGGTGTTGACATGACCTTCCTGCCCTGTCTGTCGGGGCCAGTGAGGCCACTCTTTTACTCCTGAACAAGTAACCAAGCCCCCTCCCCTAACACACAAAAGTGCAGCCTTGAGACATGAAACTCACACATACTTTGTGTTTGTAAACATGCCCTCCTTTCCGCCCAGGTCTGGAGAAGAAGACCCAGGTACTACAGCCATTAGAGAAGACCACTGTAGCATACCACGAGGCTGGCCATGCTGTGGTGGGCTGGTACCTGGAACACGCTGACCCTCTGCTCAAGGTGTGTGGCCATCTGCTTCCCTCAATAGCATTCTCTCCTCTTCTATCACCTTTTTTACCCCAACCACTGTCTCTTCTCTGTGCTTACTGTCCCTGTTCTACCTACCCTACCTATCCCTCAATTTCAACCTGAGCAGAATGTAGGATCTTACCGGGTGGTTTCCTCTCCTGTCCCAGGTGTCAATCATTCCCCGGGGGAAGGGTTTGGGGTATGCTCAGTACCTCCCTAAGGAGCAGTACCTGTTCACGCGGGAGCAGCTGTTTGACAGGATGTGTATGATGCTGGGGGGACGTGTGGCAGAGCAGGTCTTTTTTGGGAAGATCACCACAGGGGCACAGGATGACCTGAGGAAGGTCACGCAGTCTGCCTACGCACAGGTAAACACACACACACACACACACATACACACACACACACACACACACTCTCTAATTAACCTCGCTCTCTCTCTCCCCCTCGATCCTTCTCTCAGGTGGTTCAGTTTGGGATGAGTGAGGTGGTGGGCCATGTGTCTTTTGAGCTCCCCAGGCAGGGAGAGATGGTGATGGAGAAGCCTTACAGCGAGCCCACGGCCCAGCTCATAGACCAGGAGGTCCGCTCACTCATAGACGCTGCCTTCCAACGCACACACCAGCTCATCACTGAGAAGAGAGATGTGGTGGAGAAGGTGAGGGGGAAGGAGGGGGAAAGAGAGGGGTATGTAGGAGAGAGATGGTGACAGAGGAGTGAGATATCGAGAGAGGAGGTCCAAATCTCTCAACCTCTCTGGCGCTAGCGACCCACCTCGACAACATCCGGTGAAATTGCAGAGCGCGAAATTCAAATTACAGAAATAGTCATATTTAGCTTTCATGAAAATACAAGTGTCATACATCAAAATAAAGCTTAACTTCTTGTTAATCCAGCCGCTGTGTCAGATTTCAAAAAGGCTTTACGGCGAAAGCACAACATGCGATTATCTGAGGACAGCGCCCCTCACACAAAAGCATTAAAAACATTTTTCAACCAGGCAGGTGTGCCACGAAAGTCAGAAATAGCGATATAATGCCTTACCTTTGAAGATCTTCTGTTGGCACTCCAAAAGTCCCAGCTACATCACAAATGCTCCTTTTGTTCGATAAAGTCCTTCTTTATATCCCCAAAAACTCAGTTTAGCTGGCGCGCTTCATTCAATACTCCACCGGTTTCCCCCCTTCAAAATGCATACAAAATGAATCCCAAACGTTACCAATAACCTTCTCCAAACAAGTCAAACAACGTTTATAATCAAACCTCAGGTACCCTAATACGTAAATAAAAGATAAAATTTAAGACGGAGAATAGTTATTGTCTTTACCGGAGATAAACAACAAAGAACGCGCTCTCATCTACGCTCATGAAAACACTACAGCCAAAATGGGAGCCACTTAGAAATTTTTTCCAAAAACAAGCCTGAAACTCTTTCTAAAGACTGTTGACATCTAGTGGAAGCCCTAGGAACTGCAATCTGGGAGGTTTTCGCCTCATATTAAAAATGACAGCCATTGGAAACAGTGGTCGGCTGAATTTTGTTTTTGGGGGGGGGGGTTTGTCCTCGGGTTTTTGCCTGCCATATCAGTTCTGTTATACTCACAGACATTATTTTAACAGTTTTAGAAACGTTAGAGTGTTTTCTATCCAAATCAACCTATTATATGCATATCCTAGCTTCTGGGCCTGAGTAACAGGCAGTTTACTTTGGGCACCCTTTTCATCCAGATGTCAAAATACTGCCCCCTAGCCCAAAGAGGTTTTAACCCTAAGAGGGGCAGAAATAGGATGGCAATCACATCGATAATGTTATCAGAAAGGTATATACAGTTGAAGTCGGAAGTTTACATGCCCCTAGGTTGGAGTCATTAAAATTCGTTTTTCAACCACTCCACAAATTTCTTATGAACAAACTATAGTTTTGGCATGTCGGTTAGGACATCTACTTTGTGCATGACACGTCATTTTTCCAACAATTGTTTACAGACAGATTATTTCACTTATAATTCACTGTATCACAATTCCAGTGGGTCAGAAGTTTACATACACTAAGTTGACTGTCCCTTTTTAACAGCTTGGAAAATTCCAGAAAATGATGTCATGGCTTTAGAAGCTTCTGATAGGCTAATTGACATAATTTGAGTCAATTGGAGGTGTACCTGTGGATGTTTTTCAAGGCCTACCTTCAAACTCAGTGCCTCTTTGCTTGACATCATGGGAAAATCAAAAGAAATCAGCCAAGACCTCAGAAAAAAATTGTAGACCTCCAAAAGTGTGGTTCATTCTTTGGAGCAATTTCCAAACGCCTGAAGGTACCACGTTCATCTGTACAAACAATAGTACACAAGTATAAACACCATGGGACCACGCAGCCGTCATACCGCTTAGGAAGGAGCGAAAAGGGCAAATCAATCCCAGAACAACAGCAAAGGACCTTGTGAAGATGCTGGAGGAAACAGGTACAAAAGTATGTATATCCACAGTAAAACGAGTCCTATATCGACATAACCTGAAAGGCCGCTCAGCAAGGAAGAAGCCACTGCTCCAAAACCGCCAATAAAAAGCCAGAGTGTGGTTTGCAACTGCACATGGGGACAAATATTGGACTTTTTGGAGAAATGTCCTCTTGTCTGATGAAACAAAAATAGAACTATTTGGTCATAATGACCATTGTTATGTTTGGAGGAAAAAGGGGGAGGCTTGCAAGCCGAAGAATACCATCCCAACTGTGAAGCACGGGGGTGGCAGCATCATGCCCTGGGGGTGCTTTGCTGCAGGAGAGACTGGTGCACTTCACAAAATAGATGGCATCATGAGGCAGGAAAATGATGTGGATATATTGAAGCAACATCTCAAGACATCAATCAGGAAGTTAAAGCTGTGTCGCAAATGGGTCTTCCAAATGGACAATGACCCCAAGCATACTTCCAAAGTTGTGGCAAAATGGCTTAAGGAGAACAAAGTCAAGGTATTGGAGTGGCCATCACAAAGCCCTGACCTCAATCCTATAGAAAATTTGTGGGCAGAACTGAAAAAGCGTGTGCGAGCAAGGAGGCCTACAAACCTGACTCGGTTACAACAGCTCTGTCAGGAGGAATGGGCCAAAATTCACCCAACTTATTGTGGGAAGCTTGTGGAAGGCTACCCAAAATGTTTGACCCAAATTAAACAATTTAAAGGCAATGCTACCAAATACTAATTGAGTGTATGTAAACTTCTGACCCACTGGGAATGTGATGAAAGAAATAAAAGCTGAAAGAAATCATTCTCTCTACTATTATTCTGACATTTCACATTCTTAAAATAAAGTGGTGTTCCTAACTGACCTAACACAGGTAATTTTTACTAGGATTAAATGTCAGGAATTGTGGAAAACTGAGTTTAAATGTATTTGGCTAAGGTGTATGTAAACTTCCGACTTCAACTGTAGAACATGGTTGAAAAGTGGTCTAACCTCCATCCGCTCCCCTGTGTCTCCCCTCCAGGTGGGGAGGCGTCTCCTGGAGAAGGAGGTCCTGGACAAGGCTGATATTCTGGAGCTGCTGGGTCCTCGCCCCTACGAGGAGAAGTCTACGTATGAGGAGTTTGTGGAGGGGACGGGGGCCATGGAGGAGGACACCTCCTTTCCTGAGGGCCTCAAGAACTGGAACAAGGACCGGGGGATGGAAGAGCCCCCCCAGGAGCAGCAACGCAAACAGGCTCTTTACCTGTAGACTGACACCACGTCTGACCTGGCCCCCACCTAACCAGGCCACTGGAGGGACATGTTGAGACTTCATATGGTGAGGGGAGGGCACTTGACATGACCCAGATAGACTGATATCAGGGGAGGGTGTCAGGTTTAAGAAGGCATCCCTGCACCGTGTCCCTGATGGCTACAGATTGAGGGTTGTGGGGTGCAGCAGGGGATCTGCTCCAACAGTCCTAGATTGTGAAAATTCTCATGTAGACTTTTTTTTTTCATATGGGAATGCAAAAAGGTGTTCCTGTATTTTGGTTTTGCAGGGAATGAGATTCATCAATCTGTGAAGGATATCCACTCCACCATGCCGTTCCTGTCTTTCCCTGGAGATTCCCTGCGGTACTATGTTCCTCCTTTATCCTGACCATAGTGCATTTCAGGGCCTGTGTGGTCATTCTAAGGCCATAGAGACCATGGTCATCACGTCTTTGCAACAGGGAAAATATATTGTTTTTATAAACTCATCAAAAAAAGAAATGTCCCTTTTTCAGGACCCTGTCTTTCAAAGATAATTCGTAAAAATCCAAATAACTTCACAGATCTTCATTGTAAAGGGTTTAAACACTGTTTCCCATGCTTGTTCAATTAACCATAAACAATTAATGAACATGCACCTGTGGAATGGTCATTAACACTCTAACAGCTTACAGATGGTAGGCAATTAAGGTCAAAGTTATGAAAACTTAGGACACTTAAGAGGCCTTTCTACTGACTCTGAAAAACACTAAAAGAAAGATGCCCAGGGTCCCTGCTCATCTGCGTGAACGTGCCTTAGTCATGCTGCAAGGAGGCATGAGGACTGCAGATGTGGCCAGGGCAATACATTTACAATGATGTAGGTATGCAGACCCGTGAGCAACTGCGGCCCCTCACGATGAGATCAGTTTTTTTTGTGGCCCCCACCCCCATCAAAGTTACCCGTCCCTGGTGTACATATCTCATATGAGATGTTTTCTTTTAGATTTCATATTGGAACATGAAGGTCTATGTGAGTGTGCGTTGCGCCATTGTAATAATTTGGTGGGTGCTTACCTGTCCTCTTTCACACATGTACAAGTGTGTATTAATACCATGTGTGAATTGGACATATTTTTTTTTCGTATCTCAATTCCCCCTGAGACCCTCAGAGAGTGGGGTTACGGCCAGGGTCTGCCATTATCAACGGCGACCCTGGAGCAATTAGGTAAGTGCCTTGCTCAAGGGCACATTGACCGATTTTCTTTTTCACGTTGTCGGCTCTGTGTTCTAAATCAAATCAAATTTTATTTGTCACATACACATGGTTAGCAGATGTTAATGCGAGTGTAGCGAAATGCTTGTGCTTCTAGTTCCGACAATGCAGTAATAACCAACGAGTAATCTAACCTAACAATTCCACAACTACTACCTTATACACACAAGTGTAAAGGGATAAAGAATATGTACATAAAGATATATGAATGAGTGATGGTACAGAACGGCATAGGCAAGATGCGGTAGATGATATAGAGTACAGTATATACATATACATATGAGATGAGTAATGTAGGGTATGTAAACATTATATTAAGTGGAATTGTTTAAAGTGGCTAGTGATACATTTTTACATACATTTCCATCAATTCCCATTATTAAAGTGGCTGGAGTTGAGTCAGTATGTTGGCAGCAGCCACTAAATGTTAGTGGTGGCTGTTTAACAGTCTCTCGGTCCCTGCTTTGATGCACCTGTACTGACCTCGCCTTCTGGATGATAGAGGGGTGAACAGGCAGTGGCTTGGGTGGTTGTTGTCCTTGATGATCTTTATGGCCTTCCTGTGACATCGGGTGGTGTAGGTGTCCTGGAGGGCAGGTAGTTTGCCCCCGGTGATGCGTTCTGCAGACCTCACTACCCTCTGGAGAGCCTTACGGTTGTGGGCGGAGCAGTTGCCGTACCAGGCGGTGATACAGCCCGACAGGATGCTCTCGATTGTGCATCTGTAGAAGTTTGTGAGTGCTTTTGGTGACAAGCTGAATTTCTTCAGCCTCCTGAGGTTGATGAGGCGCTGCTGCACCTTCTTCACCACGCTGTCTGTGTAGGTGGACCAATTCAGTTTGTCCGTGATGTGTACGCCGAGGAACTTAAAACTTACTACCCTCTCCACTACTGTCCCGTCGATGTGGATAGGGGGGTGCTCCCTCTGCTGTTTCCTGAAGTCCACAATCATCTCCTTTGTTTTGTTGACGTTGAGTGTGAGGTTATTTTCCTGACACCACACTCCGGGGGCCTCACCTCCTCCCTGTAGGCCGTCTCGTCGTTGTTGGTAATCAAGCCTACCACTGTAGTGTCGTCCGCAAACTTGATGATTGAGTTGGAGACGTGCATGGCCACGCAGTCGTGGGTGAACAGGGAGTACAGGAGAGGGTTCAGAACGCACCCTTGTGGGGCCCCAGTGTTGAGGATCAGCGGGGTGGAGATGTTGTTAAAGGTCTAACTAGTGACCTTTAAGTTACTGTCCCAACGCTCTATCCGCTAGGCTACCTGCCGCCCTGCGTGCGTGCTGCATTTAATCTTCAACGTTTTTGCTACCTTCTGACCTTATTGAATTTCAGTGACGTGTTCATTTTCCCATGTCTCTCTTCAGTCATTGACACTTGTCAACTAAACAGCCATGTGACTGCAGAGGGTTTTCAGAAAGCTCAGCAGAAATCCAGTCCATGCAGATCAGACTGTAACACTGTGACAGTATGACATTTACATTGTATTTTATCCTCTTTCTGGTTGAGGTTCAAACTGTTACTAGGCCTGATTGAAGAAAAACACGTCTTCTGAATGTCATTTTCAGTCTTTTGTGAAAAACAACAGCCACACCTCTACCTGCCCACTTTCCCCCACAGGAAAACAGCTTTTGACAAGCTTTATTTCTGAGTACGACTAGTGTACACTACCTCACCTTTTATGCTCTCGCAATGTTCCTATAACTCAAGTCAACTGACAACAGATGAACTTCACACGTCTTTTGTGAAGTATTGAGATATATGTGTGTATACTTGTCACGCCCTTTAGTTATATTTGTTTTCTTTATTTTTTGGTTAGGTCAGGGTGTGACAAGGGTGGTTTGTTTAATTTTATATTTGTCTAGGGGTTTTTGTCTTGTCTAGTGGTTTTGTCTATCTATGGGGATTTGGTATGGTCTAGGGGATTGTAGGTTTATGGTGGCCTGAATTTGTTCCCAATCAGAGACAGCTGTTTCTCGTTGTCTCTGATTGAGGAGCCTATTTAGGTTGCAATTTTCCATCTTGGTTTTGTGGGTAGTTTTCAGTTTTGTGTGAGTATCTGACAGAACTGTTGCGTTTTGTTCCACTTTTGTTTTTTTGTTTCGGTGTTCAGGTTATAATAAACATCATGAACACGTACCACGCTGCACCTTGGTCCTCTTCTTCAAACAGCCGTTACAATACTGAACAAAAATATAAACGCAACAATTTTTCTGAGTTACAGTTCATATAAGGAAATATGTTGATTGCAAAAAAATCATTAGGCCCTAATCTATGGATTTCAGATGACTGGGCAGGGGTGCACCATGGGTGGGCCTGTGTGTGAATAGCCAATCAGAATGAGTTTTTCCCCACAAAAGGGCTTTATTACAGATAGAAATAGTCCTCCGTTACAAAACAATGGAATCCTGTAGTAACCAAAACACAAAATGTATTTAACACTTTTTTTGGTTACATGTTTCCATATGTGTTATTTCATAGTTTTGATGTCTTCACTATTATTCTACAATGTAGAAAATAATAATAAAAAAATTAAAAAAGCTTTTGACTCGTACTGTATATGTCAGGATTTGGCCAGGATTGTTCTGATTTTGGCCACTAGATGCCCCCATTGTGCTTTTTTGACCCTTTTGTTTTCCCTTGTTTCCTGTTATTATTTGCACCTGTGCCTCGTTTCCCTTGAATGTATTTAAACCCTTAGTTTTCCTCAGTTCTTTGCCCTGTGTTTGAATGTTAGCACCCAGCCCTAGCGATGCTGTGAACATTTGTTGCTCCAGTTGGACTCTCTTGTGGTACTCTGTTTTTGTTCTCGTTTTATTTATTTTTGATTATCTTTTGAGGCTTTCCTGCTGTACCTCCCACCTTGTGGATTTACCTTTTGACTTGGAGGATTACCTTTTTCTCTTGGAATTACTTTTGACGTTGTGGATTTATATTTTTGCCTGAAGAACTTTCCTTTTTACTTTATTAAAACATCGTCTCAAGTACTGCTGTGTCTGCCTCATCTCCTAGGTTCTGCCGACTATTAGTGGCTCAGTTTGCTAAGTGACTGTTTCTCACACCGGAGACCCGAGTTCGTAACCGGGTCCTGACAGTATATCTCTATAGCGATGCCAGCTGAGCCGTGCTTACTCCCACACCCCCGGAGAAACTCTGTAGAGGGGTTTTGGTATTCACTTCTCAGAATAGATGGTTTTAGGAGAAGTAATGAGATGATGCCGTACCGATCCGCATTGCACTTTCTGAATATTTTTTTTAACCTTTTACTGCTGAAAATAAAGGTGTCACTACTTCACTCAATCTCAGTATTTCTGACTGTTTTTGGAACTCCGCAATTACCTACGTTGATTTATACAGAAAATGAGCATTGTTACACTCCGGACCATATGTATGAAAAAATATGTTTCTACTTTTATGCCTAGTTGTGTGGGTTAGTGTAAACAAAAAAGACAATGTTTTTACAGTACATTCCAGATGTCTTGGTGTAGCCTAAACTGTGTTTAAATTCCAATCCTGCTTTTCTGCCTGACTGACTGCTGGTTCTTGTGGCTCAGTTTATCTAGTGATCTTGCTTAAAGCACTATAAGGAATGTGTATATGACTGTTTCAATGCAAAAAAAAGTCAACACTAAAATACATCCAGAATTGTGAAGTTTGCTGTGTGATATATTATCAACATCTGACATTCACCAATAAAAACAAGAATTTATGTCCCAGTGTGAATGCTTAACTATGAGTTATTATTAGTTATCTGACCTCCCAGTGCTGTAAGGATGACCTAAATCAGGAGTATTGGTGCCACTGGAAATACTGGATGTGGAATCATTACATAGGAACATGGGGCACATTTTGTGTTGCTTTATATACAGTAGTGTACAGGTAACTGCCAAAATGAAGGAAACCCCAACATAGTGACTTAGTAGAGTGCTTGGCCACCACGAGCCAGAACAGCTTCAGTGCACCTTGGCACAGATTCTACAAGTGTCTGGAACTCTACTGGAGGCATGTGACACCATTCTTCCACAAGAAATTCCATCATTTGGAATTGTTTTGTTGATGGTGGTGGAAAATGCTGTCTCATGCGCCGCTCCAGAATCTCCCGTAAGTGTTCAATTAGGTTGAGATCCGGTTACTGAGATGGCCATGGCATATAGTTTACAACGTTTTAATGCTCATCAAACCATTCAGTGAGCACGCCTGCCCTGTGGATGGTATCCAAAAATAATGGCTTTCCCAGCAATATTATACACCAGCCTAAGCATGATGGGATTTTAATTGCTTAATTAACTCAGGAACGACACCTGTGTGGAAGCACCTGCTTTCTATATACTTTGTATCCCTCTTTTACTCACTCCTCAGGTTTCCTTTATTTTGGCAGTTACATGTACACAGTCCATGCCTCTGTGTGTTGGTGGTTGGTGGCACCTTAATTGGATAGGATGGGCTCACGGTAATTTATTCCATTCCTGTAATGGAATAAATTAAATGGTATTTGTATTTCTTATGGATCCCCATTATCTGCTGCCAAGGATACCATTCACTCCATTTCAGCCATTATTATGAGCTGTCCTCCCCTCAACAGCCTCATGTGGTTCCTATATACATGGTTCCTATACATGTTGCTACTTTGCTGCTATTCTGGCTGCACTTTTTGACGTGACTGTAAATTAGCTGTAGTTGGCTAGCTAGCAAGCAAGGGATAAGAACGTTGCGAGCCAGTATGCAATGGAACATTTAGAATGAACGACTGGGTCACGTTCATAGATACAGAACAAAAAGGGTGAACAAATGGGTCGCGTCTCTGGCAACTGAACCGATAGAACGAACGACCAGCCGGCTTGGGTAGCAACCCTAGATTTGTGACAGGACTATATCTTGTGGAGGGATGAAATATTCTGAATAAATAAATGAAAATAAGGTTTTTAATGAAATTGTCAATCATTATTTGAATATCAAATTCGATTGGTCACATACACATGGTTAGCAGATGTTATTGTGAGTGTAGCGAAATGCTTGTGCTTCTAGTTCCGACAGTGCAGCAATAGCAACAACAATCTGACAATTCCACAACAACTACCCAATACACACAAATCTAAGTAAAGGGATGGAATACGAATATGTACATATAAATATATGGATGAGCAATGACTGAGTGGCATAGGCAAGATGCAATAGATGGTTTAAAATACAGTATATACATATGAGATGAGTAATGCAAGATATGTAAACATCATTATTGAAGTGGCTAGTGATCCATTTTTTCGAGTGGCCACTGGTTTTATGTCTGTATGTAGGCAGCAGCCTCTCTGTGTTAGTGATGGCTGTTTAACAGTCTGATGGCCTTGAGATAGAAGCTATTTTTCAGTCTCTCGGTGCCAGCTTTGATGCACCTGTACTGACCTCGCCTTCTGGATGGTAGTGGGGTAAACAGGCAGTGGCTCGGGTGGTTGTTGTCCTTGATGATCTTTTTGGCCTTCCTGTAACATTGGGTGCTGTAGGTGTCCTGGAGGGCAGGTCGTTTTCCCCCGGTGATGCGTTGTGCAGACCGCACCACCCTCTGGAGAGCCCATAATAGGTTGGTAACCCGTTGTATAAAAGTGATAAAGCCCTCGAAGCCGGTGTTTGGAGGATATATTGGCACCTGTACCAATATATCCTCCAAACACCAGCTTCTCGGGCATTATCACTTAAATAATGCACGCTCGAGAATGCACTTCAAGCCAATCAGAAACAAGTATTCAACAATGCCATGGTATGAAGCTGTTTATGGATATGTGTATGACTGTATACTGTAAGTCTATCTGCATTCCCCACTTTATTCTGTTCTGCCCTCTATCGGCTCAGTTAGGAACCTGCAGTCTACACCTCTACAGAGGTGCCAGAGCCCATTGATTTTAGCGAAGCTGACGAGAGTAAATTAAGGTTATTCCTTTGAACGTTTAAACATTATTGCTATTCAATACTTCTCTGTCCACTGTGTGATTAAGTGTGTACTCTGAAGTATTTCAATGTGGTTTCAATTGAACTGTTTTCATGTTGCTGATGCTGGTTTTCTTCCACAGTGTTCCTGGCAGGAATCCGAGAGAGTTTGTTTGTTTGGTCTGTTGAGCATAAATAATGGAAAGTTCAGACTGCTGTTCGTAATACCCTATCAGACAACCTACAGCTGCACAATGTTTGGTTAGTGCTCTAACTCAAAAATCACCCACAGAGAAAATTCACTTTGTTTGCATGAAATTCTTTATTTTTTTCACCACCCATCCCCACATCACTTGGTTTGGCAAAGGACAAGATCCACAGTGTTGAATGTAATGTTGGTGAGAAGGGCTGCTGTCGTATCTCATATCATATCTGCAAATACTTTAGTTTACTGTGGCCACACCGGTTTCCTCTCAGGTAGAGAGAGGTAGAAGAGAGAGAGGGAGAGGATGGAAAGAAAAGAGAGCGATGGAGAGTGGCCCCACTGAAACGCTACCCATTGCCTCCTGTTAGTTACAACCTACAGAAAGCCTGCAGAAAGTAATTCAGAGAGAGCAGATGGCCCTGGAACTTTAAGGAAGAACATTGTGCAATAGATTCAGGTTGGACTCTTATTCTAATTACAAAGAAGACTTCCAGATTGCCTGCTGTACTATCGCATAATGACATCCATATTCCAGTAATTTATTTGACTGGAGTGGGTATTCTCGTTAACTTCGCCACATTATATTTTGTAGCCGAGGTTTTCATAGATTTCAGGGTCCGTCTCACCCCTCCAAGCCCACTATCCCACCCCTAAGATGCTGCAGGGATGGGGAGGCTTTTAGCCAAGCATTCTCCCCACACTGGGACAGCCTTATACCCGGATGTTCACCCCAAACAAAGCCTCAAAAAGCACACTGGCCCTCCAGTGTTTGTGCCAGAGGAACCCCTTGCATGGAAAACACAATAAATAGCATATGTGTACGTGTGTGTGGTTTTGCAGATATCCATGTGTCATTTTGTGTGTTTGCATCTGTGTCTGTGTGTATTTCACTCACAGCCATCGTTTCATGTTAAGTTTATAATACAGTGCACAGCATCGAGAGCTCAGTCTGTCTGTAGTGTCTTCAGCACCATGGTTGTTTCAGTGCCCGGCGCAGGGGTTGGGGCAGTTGGTGTGGTCTCTGTGCCCGCTCTCGGTGTGTCCGCTCTGGGCCTCTCTCTTTCCGGGCCAGACCCGTGGGCTCTCAGGGCTGCTTAGGTCTCTCCAGCTTCATTAAGGGCTCTGCGGTGGTGTCGGAGTCGCTGTGGTGCTTCCTCTCCCTGCGGGGCTCAGCCTTGCTGCAACGGGTCCACGAGGGGGAGCGCATGTAGCCTCCTCTGGGCAGGGGTGGCTGMTGGTGGCCTGGGGATGATAATGAGGAGAAGGGTCAAGCTATGCACATGACATACATGTGATGAGAGGGTGGGTAAGTTATGGATCACACACATACAGACATGCACGTCTCTTAACCACAAACATAAAACTCATCTAAACACAAGGTGAAGTCAAGGTGCACGCCTCTCACGTATCCTGATATTTTTATGGAAAAAAACAGCCTAGGGGACATGTATGTTGTGAACCGCTCTACACAGCTCAAACATGCTGACCACGTAACCCAGAGGCCCTGGATTAAGTTTCTGCAACTTCCCGTCTGTCACATGTATAGCATACAGTATACACTGAGTGGACAAAACATGAGGAATATTTAAATGACATAGACTGACCAGGTGAATCCAGGTGAAAGCTATGATCCCTTATTGTTATTCCTTGTTAAATCCACTTCAATCTGTGTAGGTGAAGGGGAGGAGACAGGTTAAATAAATATCAAATATTTTTAAGCCTTGAGACAATTAAGAAATGGATTGTGTATGTGTGCCATTTAGAGGGTGAATGGGCAAGACAAAATATTTAAGTGCCTTTGAACAGGATATGGTAGTAGGTGCCAGGCACACTGGTTTGAGTGTGTCAAGAACTGCAAAGTGGCTGGGTATTTCACGCTCAACAGTTTCCAATGTGTATCAAGAATGGTCCCCCACCAAAGGACATCCAGCCAAATGGACACAACTGGGGGAAGCATTGGAGTCAACATGGGCCAGCATCCCTGTGAAACGCTCTTAACCGCTAGTCTACCTGCTATCTCCCCCAATGGTCACCATACTGTAACTCATTTAACAAAGTCAAGTCAGCAGGGGCTGTCAACTCCCTGAAGTCACCTAATGCCTCTAAAAGCTTCCTTTCTCTATGCCACTTCAGTCAATTATGTTTGCCCAAGGTTCTCCAAAAATAGTTTAGAACAGCATGCAGTGGTGAGTGCAGTTTGTTTCCCTACTGTAGAATAGATCAATATGGTTGAAAGGCATCCCGATCGCAAACACAGTAAAGAACAGAATCTAATTTAGTTCATGCAGCTCCACATGACCTATTCCTCTGAGATTCTGCAGGTCCTTACAGCATGATAGAGTTGCTCTGAATATAGAGGCAGATCAAACTATGAAGTACTCTGTCAGAGAGGCAGTGTGCAGTGAGCTGAGTATGCGTTAGTGTATGTTAATGTGTAGCCTATACATGTATGTGTCTCAAGGACACCGAATCCCAAGAGAAATGGAGGAGTTAGAAAACTAGAAGCTCTGCGTGTTTGTGCGTGTGTGCGTGCGTGTGTAAGCGCGTGCGTGTGCCTACGTGTGTAGTAGATGATAGATCATTTTAGTTTGATGTCTCTCTGCTTCTCATCTCCTCTCATGTCATTGTTATTGATCTAAAATAGTCACATGGTCACCTCTCCTCCAATCATCAGCTGCATTTAGCCTGCTGGCTGTTTTCTCCAGTTCATTATGCTCACAATGACTGCTTGTTTTAGCTGTCACAGACATTTGTCTCACACTTATTTTTCGGTGTCTCGAGGCAGCAGAACTCCACCATTCATCGTGCCTGTCTGTTTGTTCTTCAGTTCTCAGAACCACTACACAGCTCTCCAGTGTCTCTTTGGTCTATAGCCATCAGCATGCTCGATAGAGATTGTACTTCAGTTTTGTGGAGTGGTGATATCATGGATAGAGAATATGATTGGTTCGCTAACTACTAGGGTGAGTAGAAATGAGAAGCTGATTGGTGTTTAGGTGATGAGGCTAGGAGGTGATGACATCAGAGGAATGTGTTTGTGAAATGATTGCCAAATGTTTTGGCAAATAGGTTGCTGCACTTAATCTCTCCCCTCTCTCTCTCTCTCTCCCTCTCCCCTACTACACCCTTTCTTTCTCTGTCTCTCTCCCTGTACCTCTCTTTCTTTGTGTCCACTTCCCCACTCTCTTTAATCTTGAATCGATCCCCTCCCCTCATATGTGTTCATCTGCATGTCCTTGAGTGCTCAGAAGGGACCGGTGTCAAGCAGGTTCACACGAATATTGGTAATACGAAGGGGCATATGAAATAAAGAGGCTCTGTCTCTTTACACCACTTGGTGGTACTGTTCACTACCACAGAGATCACAGGATTAATAGGTGTAGCCGGACACACTTTTTAACCCTCCTTTACTGCACACATATCAATGCAATTACTGTCTAATGATAAGGCAAGTCCCAGCTCTCACTCTCCATAAGTGAAATGCTGTAACAATAGATGAACCAGCAGTGATGTATGTTCACACAAGGGTACACACGAAAACACACACACACACACACACACACACACACACACACACACACACACACACACACACACACACACACACACACACACACACACACAACATTGATGGTATTGATCCCTGAAGATTGATGGTGCCTCCATTGGATTTTAATGGGAGGGACAAGAGCCTCCTCAGCATCCTGAAAGGCTCTATTTGAGTGAGTGCTTGTTAATTAAACTTTGTATCTGCCACTGCTGGTCCTTGTGTGTGTGTGTGTGTGTGTGTATGTCCCTACTTTCATGATGTGTCTCTGCATCTCTACCAGCATGTCTCTATCTGTGTCCCTGTCTATTTCTGTGTGTGACTAGAATGCTATAGCCGCAGTATGAGTCAGCCCATCCCTGGTCAGTGTTTTGTGATTGACAGCTCTATGAATATGGATGCAGGAGAAGCCTCCTCTTCTCCCTGCAGGGTTCTGACAGAGACGGATCAGAGGATGAGACTCTCACCCCACAAACACACACCTCTATCTATCTCTCATTTAACATCCCTTACCCTCAGACCTTCATATCAGGACCACCGACCACCCCTTTCCCTACTGCTCAGTACCTACTCATAACTAGTTCAGAACAAATATCAGGACACGCCACCCCTTTCTACTTGCCTAGGCCATACTCATAACTATTAGAACAAATTCAGGAACACCGACCACCTTCCCTATTGCAGTAACTACTTCATAACTCAGTTCAGAACAAATATCAGGACACCGACCACCTTTCCCTACTGCTCAAGGCTCTCATAACTGTTCGTAACAAATCAGGAACATCCAATCCAATTTCCTTAACTTATCCTACGCAGCCCACTACAAGGCACCCCCTTCTATCACATCCTTGTAGTTCTCCTATCCCTCCCTCCTCCCTCCTCTCCTCTCCCTCCCTCCTCCCCTCCTTCCCCCTCCTGTCTCCTGCCTCCTCCTGCCCTGACTGCTTCCCCTGCCTGCCTGCTGCTCTGCCTGCCCTGCCTGCCGCCCTGCCTGCCTGCTGCTGCCTGCTGCCTGCTCTGCCTGCTGCTGCTCCCTCCCTCCCTCCCTCCCTCCTCCTCCTAGCCACCATGTCTGCCGTGTCTAGCTGTACTAAACCTTCTGTCTAAGAAGCCCTTCTGTGCTGTTGCTCCATCAATTCCACAACCAGTGTGTTGCTGTGAAAACAAAGCCACAGAAATACCAGCCTTCTTACAAAGGCTCTAAACCACAGGAAAACACAATGCTAGTATGGTGCCAACACGCTGTGTGTGTGTGTTGTGTGTGTGTTGTGTGTGTGTGTGTGGTGTGTGTGTGTGTGTGTGTGTGTGTGTGTGTGTGTGTGTGTGTGGTGTGTGTGTGTGATGTGTTGTGTGTGTGTCTGCGGTGCGTTTGTTTGGGACTGGGACAATCAGTTAATGGGGCCCCTCTTGTGCAGTCCTTTCAGAGGCCCAAGTGGACTCCTAAAGATTTATGAGCAAGACTACTACAGTTAACCTGAATGGAAATGTTTTCCCCAGTCTTGCCACAGTGCTGTACAGTATAGGGGGTAGCTGTGTTATTTTTGTCTGCTTCGAAAGCTTCAACCTGCCTTGTTAACACTGAGGAACCACAACATCAAAACACACAGATTGAATTGATCTGAGAACATCACCAAGCCCCTTCTCCATGCGTTGCCCATCCCCCTTCGATGGTTGTAGATTTGAAGGCAGCAAAAGGGTATATGCTATATGGTAATGAGACCACCTAGCCTGTGACTCTCTCTGGTAAAGTGGTGACAGTAAGAGCTGCAGTGTCCTCCCTCTGTCCTCCTGTGTCATCACAGGGCGTGACTGTCAGAGCCTGGGCTCTCCTGGAGAACACTGCAGCGGAGATGACTCACTCCCACACAGATCTGGGATCAGCTTTCCCTCCCCCTATACTAATCTTAACCATTGGGGGGAAAACACAAAATGTACCATATACTGTATCAGTGTCTAGGGGCAACTCCATCCTACTGCCTCACTCCTCCTCTCTCAAGTGGTCTTTAATGTGGTGAAAGTGATCCTGGGGTTTGTAGTTTAAAAAGGCTCTTTCTGAGGTGATAATGGTCATAATAGTCTCTGTAGAGATCTGGTATGTCATCTCTTGTTATCCGTCTATTTCACATACACAGAACATATGCAGATACTGACTGTACAGAGAGGTGAGATTGGGTGGGGGCCTACCAATGCAGCTGTACACATTTAGCTAATCAAATTTTTTGTCCTCCCTTTCTCCTCTGGTCCTCCCTCACTCCTCTAACCCTCTCTGGCCTTCATCCCTCCATCTCCTCCTCATCCCCCCATCCCCTCCATTTCTCCTGAACATCTCATCTGCCAACTCTGATCCCTGGGCTGTCCTGACTGGCAGGTGTCCAAAACACAAGTGCCCACACAGCTTTCATTACCCCTGTCTGTCCAATATACAGTTAGAGAGGAGAGGAGAGGAGAGGAGAGGAGAGGAGAGGAGAGAAGAGAAGAGAAGAGAAGAGAAGAGAAGAGAAGAGAAGAGAAGAGAAGAGAAGAGAAGAGAAGAGAAGAGAAGAGAAGAGAAGAGAAGAGAAGAGAAGAGAAGAGAAGTGCAAGGAAAACAAAATGGAAAGAAAAGAAAGGAAAGAGAAGGAAAAGAGAGGAAAAACAGAAGAAAATAAGAGGGATACATAAATAATGTGTAAGTGTGTAGTCAGTTTGTTTAAGGCCTGATGATGGTAACAGTATCTACAGCTCAGGAGAGTCCTGGCCTTGTATCCAGCTGAGAACAGTGAATAATTCAGGACTCCATTTAGAGTGAACTCCCTCAGCCTCCCCTATCTTCCTTTCCTCCTCCCCTTCCGTTTTCCACACAAACCAATCTCACTATCCCACTCTCCCCCTGAACTTCCCCTCCTCTTCCCCCCTCTCTCATTTTACCTTTGACTAACCCTCCATTTACCCTTTTCCCCAACACCCTCCCTCACCTTCTCCTCCTCTCGCTTTCCCCCAGCCATTCTACTCTTACCTCCAACTCACCCTCTCCTTTTTTCCACGGCTTTTCACTGACAGAACTAACCCGCCTACTGACCTAGGTTCATAACACACTCCTATGGAATACCCAGCCACTCTGACCTTTACAGACTACTGTCATGACGTTGGCCTGGGGGTAGGTTTATGACAGTCATAAATACCTCTCCCCCCCTTTTTCCTCTCTCTACCCTACTGATGTGACATTTGAAAATCCTTTGGTTAACATAGAGATTCTGGGAACATCAGAAGGTGGGGGGAAATGAACTATATTCTGGTAATCCGACCAATTGAACATATGCGGTGGTACTTAATGAATATGATGTCAGTTTGGTTGTCATCTGAGACATTCTGATCAATGATAGAATGACATAAACTCTACAGTGGAAAGTCTGCACATTGTAGTTATCGGAGTCACATGGAATTGTTGTTCAATTTAAATGTTTGAATATAAAATTATTGGTGAAGAGATTAAATGTAATTTTAGCTTCCAAATGAGAGATTTGGGTTTTAATAAGGTTAGGGCTCTGCTCAATCAGTGGCCCGCCCCTGTGAAGAAACATGGGTTATAAAACTTTTCAAACACGCCCTCCTCTCCCTTCCTATATAAAGCCTTGACGAAAATGTAACCTCCTGTTCCGAGGATGTGAGGACGACAGTCCATACGTTAAAAGGACTAACCTGTCAATTACAGAACTAAGCCAACCTCAGCGTGAGCTTTGGTTGTGAATGGTATGAACTTTGAACTCTTATTCACTACAGAAGTGATACCTCCTAGCCGTTGAGTTAGCAACAGCAGCTGCAAACGTGGGCTAGGAAAGGACAGACAGAGTATCCTGTCTACCACACAACGACGTTACTACAACGTATCCAATTTACCACCAGAGACATTCTTCAAAGGACTCGGTTGGGCAACACGACCTTCCATCTACCACCAGGTATATATAGCTCAATCAGGTAATATTAATTAAGGAGAAACGATTTTATAGAATAGCATGTCATATCACTTAATCCGGCATAGCCAAAGACACGACACTACAGTCTACATACATATTATGCACATTATCCACCCATATATTCCCTTCATGTAGCCATGATCCTTTCACCTTGATAAGCAGTTAGACAATACATTTACTGTACAAGCAAGCCACCTTCTTCCTTCACTATAATACACTCTATACCTCTGGCTACAGAGCTTGTTATTTATCATTAGAGCAGGTGGTGATACTGAAGGAGCTTTAAGGGAACACAGATATTACAAGGAAGTAACAGAACAGCTGGATCTCACAGCTGAGATGTGTCCTAAGTCCTCCCTGGGTAAGGTAACACTAACCTCTGATAAACAACTCTTTCTTTCCTTCTTTCTCTCTCTCTCTCTCTCTCTCACACACGCACACACACACACACACACACACACACACACACCCACACCCACACCCACAACCACACAGCTGATCTCACAGCTGATGTATGTCCAGTGGCAGTAGAATCCCCACTGAGCAGAACACCTGGCCCTGTGGTTCTGTCATCTATCACACAAGGTCATCTATACACCAGCCTCAGCCTGATCTGATTTCCACCTGGAGGTATTATCCCACTCTCACTATTCTCACTACTGAGGCAGCCAGAGAGAGAGAGACGCTGCTGGAGAAAGATGTGGGGAGAGAGCCTGTTCTTGACTCTGGCTCCTCTAGAGCCTGTACAGTCTGGATAGTCTGGCCTGGACACTGGAGAGCAGCTGTATAGTCTGGATAGTCTGGCCTGGACACTGGAAAGCAGCTGTACAGTCTGGAAAGTCTGGCCTGGACACTGGGGAGCAGCTGTACAGTCTGGATAGTCTGACCTGGACACTGGGCAGCAGCTATACAGTCTGGATAGTCTGGCCTGGACACTGAGCAGCAGCTGTACAGTCTGGATAGTCTGTGGCTCTGGGACACTGGGCAGCAGCTGTAACAGTCTGGATAGTCTGGCCTGGACACTGGGCAGCAGCTGTACAGTCTGGATAGTCTGGCCTGGACACTGGGCAGCAAGCTGTAAGTCTGGATAGTCTGGGCTGACAGGGCAGCAGCTGTACAGTCTGGTGTTATGAATTTATGAATAATGACTAAATGATGTATAAATTTACGTAGCTATATACTAACTGAATTACCCTGTTTTCTATATTGATAATAATGTTAGTTCATAAGAAAGAGGTTATGTAGCATGTACCTGGGAAGAGAGGAATGTATGTGTGTGCTAAAGAAAACAAAGTGGATCATTAAACTATGTTTGAACCAACCCGGCTGTAACTCTGGGGAGATAAGATAGGAAGGGAGAGCCCCCCCAGGTTTCCCGTATCTGGGGGGACTGGAACTGTCAGTTGAGTGGTAATAAACTGTGGTGAGACTTCAGGAGAAAATCCTAATGTTAGTGTGTATGTATGTGCGTAGGTTAGAGAATATTTAAAAGGAACGTCTTGTATATGGAAGCAGAGCTCTCGTAAATAAACATTCTGACTATTGTAGACTGGCCTCGTCTGTTTCATTTCAATAAGAACTTACAATTCTTAGTAACAGACAGAGTAGTTTAATTGAAGTTCAGTTTATGAACATTGAGAACATAATTATCATAACATCTGGATAGTCTGGCCTGGACACTGGAGAGCAGCTGACAGTCTGGATAGTTGGCTGGAACTGGAGAGCAGCTGTACAGTCTGGATAGTCTGGCCTGGACACTGGAAGGCAGCTGACTCTGGATATCTGCCGACATGGAGAGCAGCTGACAGTCGATAGTCTGGCCTGGACACTGGAGAGCAGCTGTACAGTCTGGATATGTCTGGCCTGGAACTGGAGAGCAGCTGACAGTCTGGGGAGTCTGGCCTGGACACTGGGGAGCAGCTGTACAGTCTGGATAGTCTGACCTGGACACTGGGAGCAGCTATACAGTCTGGATAGTCTGGCCTGGACACTGGGCAGCCTGTACAGTCTGGATAGTCTGGCCTGGACACTGGGGGCAGCTGTACAGTCTGGATAGTCTGGTGACACTGGAGAGCAGCTGACAGTCTGGATAGTCTGGCCGGACACTGGAGAGCAGCTGACAGTCTCGATAGTCTGGCCTGGACACTGGAGAGCAGTCTGTACAGTCTGGATAGTCTGGCTGGAACTGGGGAGCAGTGTACAGTCTGGATAGTCTGGCTGGAACTGGAGAGCAGCTGACAGTCTGGATAGTCTGGTCTGGACCTGGAGAGAAGGTGCAGTCTGGATAGTCTGGTTGACACTGGAGAACAGCTGCAGTCTGGATAGTCTGGCCTGGACACTGGAGAGCAGCTGTACAGTCTGGATAGTCTGGCCTGGACACTGGGGAGCAGCTGTACAGTCTGGATAGTCTGGCCTGGACACTGGGGAGCAGCTGTACAGTCTGGATAGTCTGGCTGGACACTGGGCAGCAGCTGTACAGTCTGATAGTCTGGTTGGAACTGGGGAGCAGCTGTACAGTCTGGATAGTCTGGCCTGGACACTGGGCAGCAGCTGTACAGTCTGGATAGTCTGGTCTGGACACTGGGGAGCAGCTGTACAGTCTGGATAGTCTGCCTGGACACTGGGAGCAGCTGTACAGTCTGGATAATCTGGCCTGGACACTGGGAGCAGCTGTACAGTCTGGATAGTGCTGGCCTGGACACTGGGAGCAGCTGTAACGTCTGGATAGTCTGGCTGGACCTGGAGAGCAGCTGACAGTCTGGATAGTCTGGCTGGACACAGGAGAGCAGCTGTACAGTCTGGATAGTCTGGCCTGGACACTGGGGAGCAGCTGTACAGTCTGGATAGTCTGGCCTGGACACTGGGGAGCAGCTGTACAGTCTGGATAGTCTGGCCTGGACACTGGGGAGCAGCTGTAACAGTCTGGATGTCTGGCCTGGACCTGGGGAGCAGCTGTACAGTCTGGATAGTCTGGCCTGGACACTGGAGAGCAGCTGTACAGTCTGGATTGTCTGGCCTGGACACTGGGGAGCAGCTGTGTAGTCTGGATAGACCTGATTGCAGAGTTGGTTGTCCTTCTGGAAGGTTATTCTCTCTCCACAAAGGAACTCTGGAGCTCTGTCAGAGTGACCATCGGGTTCTTGGTCACCTCCCTGACCAAGACCCTTCTTTTCCGATTGCTCAGTTTGGCCGGTTGGCCAGCTCTAGTAAGAATCTTGGTGTCCAAACTTCTTCCATTTAAGAATGATGGAAGCCACTCTGTTCTTGGGGACCTTCAATGCTGCAATTTTTTTGAGGTACCCTTACCCAGATCTGTGCCTCGACACAATCCTGTCTCGGAGCTCTACGGACAATTCCTTCGACCTCATGTCTTGGTTTTGCACTGACATGCACTGTCAACTGTGGGACCTTATATAGACAGGTGTGTGCCTTTCCAAATCATGTCAAATCAGATTTTATTTACTACAGGTGGACTCCAATCAAGTTGTAGAAACATTTCAAGGATAATCAATGGAATAAGGATGCACCTGAATTCAATTTCGGAGTCTCATAGCAAAGAGTCTGAATACTTATGTAAATAAGGTATTTCCGTCTTTTTTTACATACATTTGAAAAAAAATCTAAAAACCTGTTTTCACTTTGTCATTATGGGATATTGTGTGTAGATTGATGAGGGGAAAAAAATCGTTGAATCCATTTTAGAGTAAGGCTGTGACAAAAAAAATATGGAACAGGTCAAGGGGTCTGAATAGTTTCTGAATGCACTGTATGGATGTGAAAATAAACACTTTTATCAGGGTCTGTATTACACAGTGAGACAGTATTATTGGTGTTCTGATCACATTTACCACCACTCTGCTATTTTAGTACCCTAGTCCTGACTCCCTTTCACCAGCCATAGGTCTTAATACGACACCTAAAATCTCCGCACGGTCCCTGACCTCCTCGACAGTATCACCCCACTGAGTGAGATTATGGTCATCACACGACGCTGCTTATTCCTCCTGCTGGGCTTTTTATTGTCCGATTCGTCAGTAAAACTGCTGCACTATATCAGAGGCTATAGCTGGACGGCTGGGGATATGGGGACAGTCTGTTGTTCTCCCAGTGAGTTTTATGGCTGTGGTGCTCCGGTAGCAGCAGCTGTGGTGGGTTTATACGAGCCCTGTGGTGAGGTCCTGCTGTCAGGACCAGGATATCTGGCATATTCACTGGAGCTCAGGGCGCCATCAGTCTCTTGTGGAGAAATGGGAAACCTTGCTGGGGTGGAGAGGGAATCACCACCTCTCATGTATTTCTCTTTCATGTTTCTCCCTCTCTCCCTCCCTCTCTCCTTTTATAATGCTCCTTCTCTCCCTCTATTTCTCCCGCTCCCCTTTTTTAACGCTCCCTCCCTCTCCCTCCCTTTCTCCCCTCTCCCGCCTCTCTCTTCATCTCTCTATCTGTCACTAGGGGTCCCCAGCACACTGATCTACCTAATCAGGTGCCTCCTCCTCCTCCCCCTCAGTGGGATTAATCTAGGAGGAGGTTATGGTGTACAGCACAATGCAGTGATTAAAGCAGCCTAAGAGTTGTAGGTGTGTGTGTGTTTATGTGTGTGTTTATGTGTGTGTGTGTGTATGACAGAAAAACAGAGATAGAGACAGGGTGGGTGAGGTCACTGGGGGATTAGATACGGCAGCGGTTCCCAACCTAAGTGTTGCGACCCCGTATGGGGTTGCCTGATATGAAAAGGGGGTCGCGGGAGAATTTCCAAAATCCCGGCAAGTATATATATATATTAGAACATCGTCTTTGTGTCTCAAAATCATTGAAATGTGGGTAACCTTAAAAATCTAAATGAAAATTATTCAAATATTAAATTCAACTAGAGAGTTCCCTTAGATCATGGGAAAAGGCTGCACTTCACCGTTGCACTTGAATCATTCCCACGGTGAATGGCTAGGCCTGCTACGCTATGAAACCACACACTGTTGCAGAGACGTTGATATTACCGGTCGCTATTGATATGGTGAAAACAATGTGTGGGGAGACAGAGGCACAGAAACTCACATCAATACCTTTGTCAGAAAACACTGTTAAACAAAGAATTTATGCTATCTCTAGCAATCAAGAGGAAACTCTGACTGAACGACTCAAAAACTCCCCAGTTTATGCTCTCCAAATGAACGTTAGCTGTGAGGGCCAAGATGCCCATGCATGAATTTTGTTCGCTATACATGTCGGGGGATGCTATTTACGAGGACATATTGTTCTGTCTCACGATTCCCGAGCATGAAACAGCACAGGGGATGTCCAGTGTGCTGTGTGGCTATATTGATGAAAAACAGATTCCATGGGATCAAATGTTGGGCTTTTGCACAGATGGGGCTCCATCTATGGCAGGACGGCAGGCAGGCCGCCACACTCTAGTTATGAATGTCTCCCTCTGCCATAAGAACGCATTGTATGACACACCGAGAGCAATTGGGGGCAAAAAAGCTGATTACAGAATTCAGAGATATACTGCAGCAGGTAACTTTGATTGTAGACTATATCAAACCACATCCACTGCGCGCACGCCTGTTGGCAAAATTATGTGGAGATATGGGATCAGAGCATGACAATGTTCTATTTCAAGGGAGAGTGTTGGAAAGAGTTTTTGCATTAAGAGAGGAACTGTTGTCATTCACAATGGATGTAAAAAAACAGACTTGGTTGACTTTCTGTGTAATGAAAATAAAATGTGTCTCCTTGCCTATGTAAAAGACGTATTTGGGAAACTGAACGCAAGCATGCAGGGGAAATACAAAAACCTACAGATGAGTGACCGAATCAGTGGATTCAGAGGAAAGGATTCTTATTGGAGAGAGTCATTCAAAAGTGAACCATGCCCACTTCCCTCGGCTGTGTATGTTTCTGACAGAACACAGCATCAGTAAGTGTCCCACACGAGTGATGACTGCTCACCTCCAACGCTTGGAAGAGCACTTTGGCACCTACTTCCCAATCCATTTGACTGTGATCCTGGCTCAATTGACATGCTGGTAAGTGAAATCGAATAGCTGATTGAGCACAGATCACTATGGAGCAGTTTTGGTTCCTGACTCAAAGGGAATACTCTGCCGTCTCCCTCTGACAATAATGCCGCGTTCAAAACAACTGGGAACTCGGAACTGGGAACTGAACTGACTTCCGACTTCAGTGCATTCAAGAGAACTGGAAACTCTGAAAAAAACGAGCTCCGACTGGAAAAAATAGTTTTGAACGGTCATCCAACTCGGAATTCCAATTCTGGAACTCGGGCCTCTTAGAGCTCCGACTTTCCGACCTGAAGATCACTGACATCATTATTTGACTGAGTTCCCAGTTGTCTTAAAAGCACCATGAAACTGATGATACCCTTTGCCAGCTTATATCTGTATGAAGCTGCATTCAGTGCTCTCGTCTACATTAAAACCAAATATCGGTCTAGGTTGGATGTGACAGCAGATATGAGGTGCGCACTATCAAACGTGTACCCGGACTTTGAGAAGCTCCGACGCCACTTGCATCAAGTACAACCATCTCATTAGTGGTGGTGAGAAAAGATACATTCTGTCAGACTAATTTGCAGATGACTGTCATAGCCCCACATAAAAAGTATGTGATGGTGAGTTGAGAAGACAATCAAAAATACTGTTAGAATGTTTTCAATTGACTGCCATAGCTCCAAATAAAAAAGTTAACATTGGCTGTTAATTACATAATTTTTTTTCACATGGTTGGTGGGGTCACGAAAATCTTCCAGTATCAAAATGTGGTCGTGGGCCAAAAAAGTTTGGAACCCCTGACTTACGGGCTAAGGTCAGACAAGGGAGCAACGCAATGCCTTTTTATGGGGAGTAATGTGATAAATTGGCACGGTTCAATCCTGGGGGCAATAAGGAGAAGGAGCGTGGGTGATATCTAAGCAAGATTGCTGTATTTCTTAAAGTGCACCTTTGTGAGGTCATTTTAATATCCCGCACATAGAGCTGAACATAGCTCTCTGTGGTTCCCCATGCCGAGAACATACATGAGTTTAGAACAGGTGTATTGTATAGTGAACATATTAGTACTGTTCTCAAGTCAGCTCTTGAGAGTGCATACATATCTCTTCTTAAGAGAGATGAGTTGTGAGCGTAAAGCATTTGAACGGAGTGATGATGTGGAGCTCTATGAGGATCGTTCTCCCTCTCAGCAGGAAACATGGGGCTATGGATCATAAGTAATACATTGGATGGATTTCCTGCTTCCTCTGGTTGTGAAGAGGGGGGTTTGCTGGGCCCGGACGCGTCCCTGATCACAGGTTATTCAGACTTCCCTCTAACTAATGCTAATTAGCGCTATGCTACAGTAGTCTATTGTGCCCAGCCTGGGATCTGGTGCCAATAACTATCAACATTGACATGGGCACAAACTGAAATGAGAATCTCCCAGAGACGCATAACAGGAATATACTGTATCTTGGTCATTATCACAAAATATAGAGAACTGCTTGAATTGCAGTAAGAATTCAGAGGAAGGTTCAATCCAATGTGCTGCTGAAGTTTTATTGGGTTCTCCCATGTGTCCCTTTCCCTGCAGCCAAAGAGAACACAATTGTAAGCTTTTTATTAGAGTGCTCATTGCTCTACAGACCCTCTGCACACACACACACACACACACACACACACACATTTGCGATCAGCTAAACCTTTTAGATTTTGATGTAATGGGGTCTGATGCTACAGAATGGGGTGATATGTAAATGAGTCTGTCTAGTGGACAGAGTTTTTAGAGGGAGAACAGAGTAAACAGAGATATTGTTTCTGTTTTGTCTCCTGCAGAGAGAAAAACATTCACTCTAACATCCAACTGTGTTCAACCAAAGTAGGAGGAAGTTCAATTTAGGTAATGGTTCTCTCAAGGCGAACAAAGACAATGTTTAAGCCAGTCCATCACACTAGGGTCGTCTTGGTTGGAGAACAAGAGGGTTGTCAAATCCACCATTTAATGGTTAATGAATTGGGCGGCTGGTAGCCTAGTGGTTAGAGCGTTGGTCCAGTAACCGAAAGGTTGCTAGATCGACTACCCAAGGTAAAAATCTGACATTCTGCCCCATAACAAGGAAGTTAACCCACTGTTCCTAGGCTGCCATTGTAAATAAGAATTTGTTCTTAATGGACTTGCCTAGTTAAATAAAGTTTTTTTTTTTAAATGAGTAGAATGATTAATCAAATCAAATTGTATTTGTCACGCACACATGGTTAGCAGATGTTAATGTGAGTGTAGCGAAATGCTTGTGTTTCTAATTCTGACCATGCAGTAATATCTAACAAGTAATCTAACCTAAAAATTTTACAACTACCACACAAGTGTAAAGGAATGAATAAGAATATGTACATAAAAATATATGAATGAGCGATGGCCGAACGGCATAGGCAAGATGCAGGAGATGGTATAGAGTACAGTATATACATATGAGATGAGTAATGTAGGGTATGTAAACATTATATAAAGGGACGTTGTTTAAAGTGGCTAGTGATACATTTATTACATACATTTTTTCATTATTAAAGTAGCTAGAGATGAGTCAGTATGTTGGCAGCAGCCACTCAATGTTAGTGATGGCTGTTTAACAGTCTGATGGCCTTGAGATAGAAGCTGTTTTTCAGTCTCTCGGTCCCCGCTTTGATACACCTGTACTGACCTCGCCTTCTGGATGATAGCGGGTGAACAGGCAGTGGCTCGGGTGGTTGTTGTCCTTGATGATCTTTTCGGCCTTCCTGTGACATCGGGTGCTGTAGGTGTCTGGAGGGCAGGTAGTTTGCCCCCGGTGATGCGTTGTGCAGACCTCCCTACCTCTGGAGAGCCTTACGGTTGTGGCGGAGCCAGTTGCCGTACCAGGCGGTGATACAGCCCGACGGATGCTCTCGATTGTGCATCTGTAAAAGTTTGTGAGTGTTTTTGGTGACAAGCAAATTTCTTCAGCCTCCTGAGGTTGAAGAGGCGCTGCTGCGCCTTCTTCACCACGCTGTCTGTGTGGGTGGACCATTTCAGTTTGTTCGTGATGTGTCGCCGAGGAACTTAAAACTTTCCACCTTCTCCACTGCTGTCCCTTCGAAGTGGATAGGGGGCTGCTCCCTCTGCTGTTCCTGAAGTCACAATCATCTCCTTTGTTTTGTTGACATTGAGTGTGAGGTTATTTTCCTGGCACCACCTCCTCCGAGGCCCTCACCTCCTCCCTGTGTAGGCCGTCTCGTCGTTGTGGTAATCAAGCCTACCACTGTAGTGTCATCTGCAAACTTGATGATTGAGTTGGAGGCGTGCATGGTCACGCGTCATGGGTGAACAGGGAGTACAGGAGAGGGCTGAGAAAGCACCCTTGTGGGCCCCAGTGTTTGAGGATCAGCGGGGTGGGATGTTGTTACCTACCCTCACCACCTGGGGGTGACCCGTCAGGAAGTCCAGGGACCCAGTTGCACAGGGCGGGGTCGAGACCCAGGGTCTCGAGCTTAATGACGAGTTTGGAGGGTACTATGGTGTTAAATGCTGAGCTGTAGTCAATGAACAGCATTCTTACATAGGTATTCCTCTTGTCCAGATGGGTTAGGGCAGTGTGCAGTGTGATTGCGATTGCGTCATCTGTGGACCTATTGGGGCGGTAAGCAAAGTGGAGTGGGTCTAGGGTGTCAGGTAGGGTGGAGGTGATATGGTCTTTGACTAGTCTCTCAAAGCACTTCATGATGACGGAAGTGAGTGCTACGGGGCGATAGTCATTTTGCTCAGTTAACTAGCTTTCTTGGGAACAGGAACAATGGTGGCCCTCTTGAAGCATGTGGGAACAGCAGACCGGGATAAGGATTGATTGAATATGTCCGTAAACACACCAGCAACAAAATGGAGTCGTGGTCAGATTTTCCGAAAGGAGGGCGGGGGAGGTCTTTATATGCGTCGCGGAAGTTAGAATAACAATGATCTAGGGTTTTGCCAGCCCGGGTCGCGCATTCGATATGCTGATAAAATTTAGGGAGCCTTGTTTTCAGATTAGCCTTGTTAAAATCCCCAGCTACAATAAATGCTGCCTCAGGATATGTGGTTTCCAGTTTACATAGAGTCGAATGAAGTTCTTTCAGGGCCGTCGATGTGTCTGCTTGGGGGGGATATACACGACTGTGATTATGATCGAAGAGAATTCTCTTGGTAGATAACGGTCGGCATTTGATTGTAAGGAATTCTAGGTCAGGTGAACAAAAGGACTTGAGTTCCTGTATGTTGTTATGATCACACCACGTCTCATTAATCATAAGGCATACACCCCCGCCCTTCTTCTTACCAGAGAGATGTTTGTTTCTTTCGGCGCGATGCGTGAAGAAACCAGGTGGCTGTACCAACTCTGATGACGTATCCCGAGTGAGCCATGTTTCCGTGAAACAAAGAATGTTACAATCTCTGATGTCTCTCTGGAAGGCAACCCTTGCTCAGATTTCGTCTACCTTGTTGTCAAGACACTGGACATTGGCGAGTAGTATGCTCGGGAGTGGTGCGCGATATGCCCGTCTACGGAGCCTGATCAGAAGACCGCTCCGTCTGCACCTTCTGTGGCGCTGTTGTTTTGGGTCGACGGCTGGGATCCGATCCATTGTCCTGGGTGGTGGACCAAACAGAGGCTCCGCTTCGGGAAAGTCGTATTCCTGGTCGTAATGTTGGTGAGTTGACTTGCTCTTATATCCAATAGTTCCTCCCGACTGAATGTAATAAAACCTAAGATTTCCTCGGGTAACAATGTAAGAAATAACACATAAAAAAACGAAATACTGCATAGTTCCCTAGGAACGCGAAGTGAGGCGGCCATCTGAGTATCTTGAGTATCTAAAAATGGTCTAACCTGCTGGGGACTCGTTGTGGTTCTCCTCATCAGAGTCAGCGAACACCTCAGCCAGCTCCTGGTCAGACATGTCAGTTAGCTCTGTCAGGTCCAGGAGGTCAAAGTGCACCTCCAGGGAGGACACGCTGCTCAGAGGCTCTGCAGGGTCAGAGAGAGAGGAAATTAGTAAGGTCATAGTTATGGACTGATATGGAGCAGCTGGTGGGTTTTATGATAAACTCAATAATAACCCAGTAGATGTGTAATATCTCACTACAACTCAATGCTGTCTACACAACTCACCCAGAACACCCCCTCCGCCACACACACATACACAACCTTCCACACCCTCCTGACCCTCCCTCTCATTCTCAGTACCCCTGGTATGGAAGTTATCTCTCGTGTTGTTTTGATGCTCTGTGCCATACTGTAATAGAAGATAAAAAGAAGGCCTCTCTTTWATCTGTTTCACAGAGAGACAGCTTGGCTTTGTGTGCTGAACTGTCCTTTGGAAGAGATATGGGTCTCTGTGTCAGAATGATGCCAATGTTTGACTGGAGCATCACGACTAGGGCCAGAGAAGCCAGAAATAGAGGGTATTTAAACAACATGGTTAGACTGTRCCTTCTCCTCACCCTCTGTCCTGAGTGTATGGCACCTGTTCTTGGTTCCAAAAGTCACTGATACCCCAGACCCTTCTCCAATGTCTATTGACACACCAGAGTGGCACGACTGTGCCGTTAACATGTACCGTTTTTATTCACGTTAAAATAAGAGCATGACAGTCCTAACATTCCACACTGGCAGCATTCATGCAGTATGGCAGTTAAATGTATATTTGCGTCACTCATGCTTTGCTAAGCATCTATGYAGTGTTACAGCCCCATGCTTGTCTGACACAATGCTTTGGGCTGGGTGGAACTGGCACTCTTTAGTGATCATGGGTGAGGCATAACGGCTGACCGTGTGATCTATGTGGTGTTAATAGTAAGGGACTGTATGTACTTCATGGATGTGTGTGTGTTTATGTATGTGCTGTGGAGGCATATCTCTGTGAACACTTCTAGTATTTTTGGCTTGTGAGTGGGTATATATAGCTGTGTGTCTGAGTGTAGAGAGAGAGCGGGGGTGGATGGTTTTTAAGGATACCGTTTCCCAGCTAATTTCTCTCTACCAGCCAGGCAGTATACTGCCACAGGGTGGATCACAGCCCTCTCCTCAACACTCTTTTGTTCCGCTGCTGCACAGCTCCATTCTCTCACTGTTCTCTCACTCTCCTGATAAATATAGCGCAGACATTGATTTAAGAAGATAAAAACCTTTAACCATATTATTATAAGTCAGAGAGAGTTGATAATCATGCTAAATCATAATCCTGMTGGTGGCMCTGCTGTATWTSWCWKKTRYRYKYMWGWSAMMYGKKYWGMMKKYKMMWKSARTMYKGATMMYYYARMMKYWWMMMRYRRYGYWGRRKSKAGWRKKTWGAKWWRTYKAWTKTAKAWTMMKCRMYACAATGGATTAAAGTGAGCTCAAATAAATCAATCTCTGCTCCAACTCCTTTCCGCCTTGAATTTGGAAGTTCTTCCTGGTAAGCCCTTCTGTGGATTACAGTATTATTGTCACTGAATGCTTGGTGCCAACATGGATGACGGTTTGCCAAACTCTGTATACCTTTGGCTCTTACAGTGAGTGGTGGCTTTGCTTTGCCTGGGATGCCTTGCTACTCACAACAACACACGTCTACAACAAGAGACATTTTGTACAGTACTTGCTGAAAAGTACAATATAAAATCCACCAACAATCTCTATTGTCTTGTTCCTCTGTACCAGACTTGTCCACAGACAGTATAAATACTGATTACATCTGCCTGTGTGTTCCAGACACTAGCTCCCATGAGAGGAGATGTGAGGGGACAAGTGGAACGAGAGAGGAGAGGAGAGGAGAACTATTGGGAGACAGTAAAGATGAGAGGAACGCCAGTGAGGAGAGAGTTGAGAGGAGAGGAAGGTAAAGATATTGTGGGTTGACATTACGCTGTCGTTTGAAGTCTTCTAATGAGACAACTGCAGCCGTAGAGGATCAGAGACAGAGAAGCAGACCCTCCTGTCTCACCTTCACTTAATGAGCCACTCATTTAACCACATGGGAGGCTCAGGCTGCCCCTTTGCACTACTCCTCCCTCACTGAATGGGAGGAAGTTGCCACTAGACACTGATCTAAGGTTGGTTTTACATTATCCAACCTTAATGGTGAAGGCCAGGATTTGGGGAAGTTAAGCTGATCCTCGATCTTTGGTTAAGGGCAACTTCTACCTCCCTAGGGCGTTGGGCTAGCCTGCTGTACAGATCTCTGTACAGATGGGGAGACTGGGGGTCAGTCAGTGTGTGTCTGAGGGGTTAACTGAACTGCACAGCATCAGCTGAACCATATGCAGTGATAAAGGCCTGATTAGCATTATGGGATGTCAAGAGCTCTGTCTCCATGGTGTGCTAGCTGTTTCCTCCCTTAGAGCAAATCTCTACAGGCCTGCTTGGTTCACTTGGCTAATCTAAATTTGAACGATTCACCGACTGTTTGTTCCACCTGCCCCGGTTTCTGGAAGGATGTAGACTGTGGTGTGAGGGGATGATAGAGGCTCGCCTCGTAGGAGGCTGTTGCTGATTACTGCTGAGGTGTGGTGGTTATTCAGGTGCTTACACCCAGGTGAGTGCTACACTTTTTGGCGGTGGATCTGTTCCAGCCTACCTACAGAAGGAGTTGCTGTGAACTTCAGAGACAGAGCTGCCTGATGAAGCGCTCCATGAACTGCCAGCTCCCTGAATTATTTTTTATATATATTTTTTATTAAGCGAGATTGTTTGAAAAGCGCTATATAAAATAAATATATTATTATTAATCAACGGAATCCATTTACCATGCTTCAGATGCACTGCATCAAAAAAAGCTCATCTCTGTAAACAATCTTTAGTATTTAGCTGGTTGTGACATGCATTAATGTAGCAATATTTACCAGCGTGGATGACATGGGCTTATAAGGTCAATTAGATATAATGGTGTGAAATGGTTTGACTAGCCTAGCGCAAACACGGTACACAGGGAATTGAATTGGACACGACCGTATTGCAGTTTTCTTTACAATCGCTAGAACCGATTTAAGTCACTTTTTCAAAACTCTTCACACAGTTCTTCAAACCAACTATTAGCTTGGCACAGCAATTAATTTCACATCCAAAATGCACTAAAACTACCAAAACACTTCATACATGTCTCAAATCAACTGATTCTTCCATAACACTAGCAAAGGTTGTCACCCCCCTCGTCATCAGTGCAACGTCTGTCTCCCTTCTCGAAAGGGCATCCGCGTTTCCATGCTTCACCCCTGACCTGTGCACAACAGAAAAAGAGAAGCGTTGAAGGGACAAGAACCACCTGGTGACCCGATCGTTTGTGTCCTTTCCCCTGGCCATCCAGACCAGGGGAGCATGGTCCGTGACCAGGGTGAAGTGGGTACCTAGCAGGTAATACTTGAGAGTGTCTAGCGCCCACTTCACCACTAAACACTCTTTCTCCACGATAGAGTATTTATTTTCCCTAGGCATCAGCTTTCGGCTGATGTACATGATAGGGTGCCCCTCCCCCTCGTGTTCCTGGGACAGAACGGCCCCTAGTCCCATATCACAGGCGTCCGTCTGGACCACCATCGGCACCTGGAAATCGGGCGTTACGAGAATCGGATGCGAGCACAGCGCTTCCTTCAGACTGTTGAAAGCCGCTTCTGTCTCGTCCGTCCATTTCACTGTTTTCGGGAGGCGGGCCCTGGTTAGATCGGTGAGGGGGGAAGCTATAGCCGCAAAGTTGGGGATAAACCGGCTATAGTATCCTGCCAGTCCCAGGAAGGACTTGGCCTGTGTCTTGGTGCGTGGAACGGGCCAGTCACGCACCGCCTGAACCTTCCTCTCCTGAGGCTTGACGTTCCCCCATCCGATCAAATACCCCAGGTACTCCACCTCCTCGAACCCTAGCTTGCATTTCTTGGGGTTTGCGGTCAACCCGGCTTGTCTGAGCGCGTCCAGCACCGCCTGGAGGCGCGTCAGGTGCTCTTCCCAACCTTGGTTGTGGATGATGATATCATCCAGATATGCCGCTGCGTACCGTTGGAATGTGGGCGGGGCTCCGTGGAGACCGAACGGGAGCACCTGGTACTGATACAACCCGTCTGGTGTCGAAAACGCTGTCTTCTTCCGGGAGGAGACTGCCAACGGTACCTGCCAATAACCTTCGGTCAGGTCAAGGGTGCTGATGTACCGGGCCTTTCCCAATCGGTCGATGAGCTCGTCCACCCTCGGCATGGGATATGCGTCGAACAAGCTGAAGTCGTTCACCCCCCGGAAATCGTTACAGAAGCGGAGGCTACCATCCGGTTTGGGCACCAACACGATGGGGCTATACCATGCACTGTGGGACTCTTCCACGACCCCTATCCTCAGCATAGCCTCCACTTCCTGTTTTATGGCCTCCCTTCGGGCCTCCGGAATCCGATATGGCCTCTTTAATACTGTTTCCCCGGCCGGGTACGGATGTGGTGTTCAATGAGGGTCCTGCGGCCTGGCTTCTCGGAGAAAACCGCCGTGTTCCGATCGACGAGGTCCCTGAGCTCTTGCTTCTGGGCCGGGTCGAGGTCCTCATTGCTCGGGACCTCCACTGGTACCGTTGGCGTCCTGGGTCCCGACCGTAACACGGCCAAGGCTGTCCTCTCGTGCCACTTCTTCAACAGGTTCACGTGGTAAATCTGTTGGGGTGTCCGTCTCCCCGGTTGCCGTACGTGGTAATTGACAGTTCCCAGCTTCTCGATCACCTCGTATGGTCCGTGCCATGTTGCCAGGAACTTACTTTCGGCCATGGGGATCAAGACCAACACCCTGTCTCCCACCTGGAATTCTCGGGGCTGGGCTCTCCGATTGTAGACCTGGGCTTGGGCACGTTGGGCCTTCTCCATATGTTCCCTCACGACTGGCCATATGGCTGTCATCCGCTCCGGCATCGTCTCCACGTGCTCTACCACGCTGCGTAAGGGGGTCGGTTGGGCTTCCCACACCTCCTTGGCGAGGTCCAGTAGGCCGCGTGGCCTCCTCCCATAGAGGAGTTCGAACGGGGAAAACCCAGTGGAGGATTGGGGTACTTCTCGGATTGAGAACATTAGGTGGGGTAGTAGCTGGTCCCAATTCTTCCCGTCCTGCTCGATGACCTTCCGCAGCATCTGTTTGAGCATTTTATTAAAGCACTCGACGAGCCCATCCGTCTGCGGGTAAAAAATGAAGGTCCGGATCTGCTTGATCTGCAGGAGGGCACACAACTCTTTCATGAGGCGGAACATAAACTCCGTACCTTGGTCTGTCAGAATCTCGTTCGGGATGCCCACCCGGCTAAAGAGGTGGAACAGCTCCTGGGCGATTCTCTTGGACACCGCCACCTGTAGGGGAATGGCCTCGGGATACCGGGTGGCATAGTCCACTATTACCAAGATGTACCTGTGTCCTCATGCAGTCTTTACCAGGGGTCCCACTATGTCCATGGCGATGCGTTCAAAGGGCACCCCGATTATTGGCAGGGGGACCAGAGGGTTTCGGAAGTGTGCTTTCTGGGCAGTGAGTTGACACTCCGGGCAGCTGCGACAGTAGTCTTCCACGGCCCTCCTCATCCCGGGCCAGTAGAACAACGGCTCCTACGTACCGTTGGGGCAGCAACAATACCTCTCGAAGTTCCCCCTGTTGGTGCGACACCTGATACAAAAGGTTATTCTTAATTTGGAAATGAGGGTATCGCCAGTCACTCACCCCCGGAAGTAGCTGTCCATCCACCGCTATCACTTGGGCGGAGGCAGCTTTCAAATTCGGATCCTCCCACTGGGCCGTCCCGAATTGTCCCCTCAGTTGGCCCCCAACGGGGGTCTCGACTGGCCCCTCGAAATCGAGTAGCGGGAGGCTGGGCTCCTCTTCAAGTGGTTCCCCAGGGGGTACGGGTTCCGGCTCCCCCTCCAACTCCGGACCCGTAGAGTCAGGTTGGTTAACCGGCGGCTTCCGGGCCACATAGGCGATGGGTCTTCCCCGCCCTCTTCTTCGGCCGGGTCATACTTTCTTCCTCAACTCGTGCCCCCATAGGGCCGCGAACAGTGGACAATCCTGTCCCACTAGGAGAGGTACCGGCAGCTCTGGTACTGCACCCACCATCATCTGACAGCTCCCTTGTGGCGTCACGATGTTGGTCCATATGGTGGGATACCATTTTGTGTCACCGTGAACACAGGAAATGGACATCTCCCTACACCGTTCGGTCTCCTGGTTCAGCAGGCTCGTGGTTACGAGTGTAACCATGCTTCCGGAGTCTAATAGCGCTTCCGTGTCGTGTCCGTCAACCTTCACCGGGCCCATGGGTGCAGTTGACTTGTGGTGTGCCCAACAGGAAGTGACATAGTTTACGGCGTGACCCACCTCGCCTCCGGGGCTAGCTGATGGGATCAACTCCTCTCGAGCCGGGCAATTCCAGGCAATGTGCCCCCGGGCGCCACACTCAAAACACCTCCTTTGTTCTCCCTCTACCTAGGGTCGTCGGTGTCGGGTCGGCCCTACCCTCGCCGTCTCTCCACGGGTTTGCGGTCCTTTGGCCCTGCCGACTGTCGGTTCGGGGTACACTGCGGTGGGGCTGTCCTTCCGTCCCTCCCGACGGGTCGCCGACTCGTCCCGGCTCCCACTCAGCAGTGCCTGAGTGTTCTTCTGCGTCTCCACTGCTTCCAGGAGGCCCTCCAAGGTCTGGGGTGCGCACAAACTTGCTGCCCTCTTCATGTCATGGGGTAGCGCCTGTAAGAAGCGATCCAGGACCACTTTGTCGAGGATGGATAGGGTGGATACGTCGGTGAGGAGCCATGCCCTGGTGACGCGCAGTAGGTCGCTCATCTGGGTTCGGGGGGAGGCGTCAGGTACGAACCTCCAGTCGTGGAACTGTTGAGCCTGATGGGCCAGGCTGTACCCGTAGCGGCTGAGTATCTCCCGTTTGAGTCTGTCGTAGTTATCCGCCTGTTCGTCGTTCAGGTCCCTTTTGGGCATTGCCTTTTGGGCATTCCCAGAGATGAACGGGGCCAGCAGACTTGCCCACTGCGGCCTTTGCCATCCTTCCCGTAGTGCTGTCCGTTCAAGTGTACAGAGGTATGTTTTGAAGTTAAAAACTGGTTTGGATGTGATCCAGGAGACGCTCCTCCTTGCAGTTTCCTGACTTCCTCAACGAGGTGGACATTTTGTAGTCGCTGTTCCTCCAGCGTTTGTTCCTGAACCGCCTGTTGTGCTTGTTGGGCCCGGACGAACTGAGCTATCAACTCGTCCATGCTGATACTGTGTAAACGTCAACCCTGATCTGACCACGTTATCAGAGTGCTCGCATTCTCCACCACTTGTGGCAGACCAGGGGGTTTGGTCAAGACGTTTACATAGATCAGACAGAGTATGATTAGCTCGGTTTCAAGGGTGTTTATTAAATAATAAATCAAAAAGAAAAGAACAAGTCTCCCCCATGAGACCCTCTCCGGGATACTGTCTCCTGGGCTCCGGGTCTTCCTGTATCCTGTCGGGCACACAAACTCAACTCCCTCGGCTTAGCTCGGGAAACCGTATCCAACCACATGGAAGTCACCTCACTTCCCCTAGTCCTCTCCCTGTGTGCTGCCCTTCTGGCAGCTTTATGGGCCTCGCACAGCTGGTGAGCAATCCGCCCTTGATTACTCACCAGCTCCCAATCAGCCCCAATTAGTCCTGTCCGGAGAGCCCGTCGAGACCTGGCACGTCCAGCAGATGGAGCCACCACCTCGTGATGTATACTTCATCTGTTACCAGGCCTCGACGAGTCTCCCCCTGGTGGCTGACCTGCTGTACGCCACAATACGTACTCCTCTCCCTCTCCCAGCCACTCTTCTTCCTCTGTCAGCCACTTCTCTATCTCTGGCTGGGTCCATGTTTACATTACAGTACAGCATTATTCCTAAGATGTCCCCTTTTGTATCGACGGTAATGAAAGTGAAAGACTAACACCTGGGTAGGTGTTCAGCTACAATGGGAATCAGCTGTGGTTGGTCTAATTGTTTTGATAGTATTTTCTTTCTTAGATTTGGAATATATTTAAATACGGTATTACTGTAGAAATGTAGCAAATTGCTGTCTTATTCAATTTTGTGTTATGTTAGGTTTGAACTTAAGTTTAACAGTTTTGAAAAGAGTATGTAAGCATGTGCAAATTGGCCTGTAGGTACATAGAGTTTTGGTGGTGGTTGTGTCTGAGTGAGAAAATAATTCATGAAATTTGAAAGATGTAGTCATTGAATGCATTTTGTGCCAAAGCAATGAAAAATGATCCACAGTTTAGCCCACATAGACTGCTGTTYTGCTCACTGTGTGAAGAGTTTTGAAAAAGTGATCTAAGTATTGAGAAATGGGTCCTAGCGATTGTAAATAACTGTAAGCAGAGCCATTAAATCTGTGCAGGCCAGGCTCTTCAACTACCTCACCAGATATATATGCTGGTCCGGTCACCCACGTTACGACTCTAATAAAAGGCATTACCGAAGCCTGTCAGGCGTAACAGCATGACATTAGCCTCGCTCAGACTCTGGGGCTGATAACACAAGGTTAAAGGGTCATGATAACCTTAGTTACCCTGTTAACAGGGTCATGATAGCCATAGTGACGGACCTGAAAGAAGTAACACCTGCCCCATATTGGTTTTGATGGGGGGAATGAAAGAGCCTGAGTCCACAGCTGTCAGCAGTCTCACACAGCAGCAGAGCAGCTCTGATTGTGAATTAAGCCCTGGTATGTGGCATGGTTTTGGCTATATTCTAGCCATTAGGCTAGACCATGAGCAAGCTGGATAATGAAATGTGCCCATGCATATTTTAATAAATCTACAAAATCTATTATATGGAGGGTGCTGTCGTACTCTAATAACCCCATACTATATTCTACTTCATCAGTCCTCTAAGCCGACACACCCTCAGGGCATGCGTCAGGTGCAACCCCTCCCTGACAAAATTATTTGGGTTTAAGAATGTATTGAGGGATGGAGGGAAAGTGTGAATATGGAAGAGGAATTCTCCCCAGAGGCCCGGAATAGGCTTGCCCACGGCTGTCTGTCTCTTTGAATCTCCCAGCAAGAGAAGGAGAGAGGAAGGGAGAGAAAGAGAGAGAGGAGGGATGGATGGATGGATGGAAGAGAAGTAGTTAAAATTAGTTAGGAGAGAGAGGGATGGAGGGGAGATGAAGACAGAACGGGGTTATAAAGAAATTCCAACTCCGCTATATCTCCATCTTTTTTTTGTCTCTCTCTAAACTAGTTACAGTCATCCCAGTCCCCTTTGTTAATTTCTTTCCTCTACCCCTCCACTACCCCTCCTCTCCTGTCTTCTCCCACCACCACTTCTCCTTGAATAATAGATCAGTAACACATTTCCCCTTTCCCCTCCCAGCAAGGTTGGTGAGAGAGATGGAGAGAAACGGTTTTTGCTCTCTCTCAACCCGTTAAGTGTCTCTCTGGGAGCCCATTGGCGGAACTATACCCATAGTACATTCACATTGAGAAGGAAAGGTGTCATTCATACATTAGACTTGTATGGCAGCTGTTGAAAGGATATAAAGCAGTAGCCCACTTGTGAAGCACACACACACACAAACCAACCAACCACTTGTCCTTGTTGTCCTGACCCCTCCTGCTGTTTTTGGCTAACGGTTACAAATTGAAAATTAGAAAAAATAAAGAGGACTTAGAAATGACTTTGGCTGTTTCTTTGACTTTTGGCCCCTTCTTAAATGCAGCCTCAGTTATTTCCTTGTTATTGTTCTTTTCCCTTCTTCTCTTGTCTCTGCCTTCTCTCACTGCCCTTCACTCTCTGTTCTCTCTGTGGTTGTACTCAGGGATCTCTCTGTCTGTCTGTCTCTCCTCTCTGCCAGGGTGTACTGTATATTGAAAATGTAATAGAATGTAAGATAAGGGGAGAGGGAAGAGTATACATGTAATGGAAAAGAGGAACGGACAAATTCAATTGGAAAGAAAAATTGAGAGAGAGTGAGAGATAAGAAAGAGTTTGGGAAAACAAATCTGGGGAGAGAAAGATGAGGGAGGAGAGGGGTAATCTGCCTTAGTGAAGACTGAGATAATTGCCTGGTAGGCTGGGCTGTAAATAGCAGTAGTCTGGCTGAGGGGAGCGGCGGAGAGACTGGGGGCTCCATCAAATAGTAGAATGCCTCTGTATCTGACGCCCCCCCCCCCAAGGCCCCCCAGCCACCCCATGGCTCACTGATCATTAGCCTAGCCAGAGCAGCCCATAATGAGGATCGAGGGGGTTGACGGGGTAAGCTAGAAAGACAGTTGCAAGGGTCTCCCCTTTAGCAAAACGATGAGCACAGTATAGATCAGCCAGTCTCAACAAACAGCCTATAATGAGGCTATAATGATTCCCAAACACTCTCATACACTCAGGTTTTAACAGGGGCTTCCACTGTATCTCAGTAGGATTGGTTATAGTGCACAGTGTGATGCTTGGCTGGCTCAGAGCCAGTAAACTGAACTTGACCTTATCTAGAGGTAACAAAGTCATTGGGTCCAGCCAAACTCAGCAAAAGGGCTATTAACAACTTTATCCAATTATTATTCGCTCCCCACAATACATAAACTGTTGTAGAAAATAAATGTACTAGTTTTAGGATGTAACTAAAGGGTTTCCCTCTCTGTCTGTAGGGTAACTGTGCCCCAGGTGTCTCATTAGGGCAGAAGGACACAGATACTGGGCTGTAGTGGCCGTCTCCCTGAATGGGTGTTTAGTTGTTGGGTAGATAAAGACTTCCTTGTGAGGCCTGTGTCTGTCTGTGTGTCTGTGTCTGCGTGTCTGTGGCCTCTGGCTCAGCCCTGGGCCTGGTGTAGATAGACACAGTGACACAGGGCTCCCTATGTGGGGGGACAGACACACAATGATGCCTTTTAGCTGGGGGATTGGAAGTGTGGATGGGTACAGGAGAAGGTGGAAGTCGGGTTAGTGGAACTGTGAAGATGGGTGCAATATATCTCAATTTAACCCCAGAGGAAGTGATGAACTGACCACAGTGTGTACCTGTGCCCCAACGCCAAACTAAAAAAATGACCCACCTCTTACACACAAGAAAAACAAAGGTTTCTCAAGGGTTCTTTGGGAAGGGGGATGGTTCTATATGGAACCATCCTGACCCAAAGAACCCTTTGAGCCCTTCAATGGTTCTTTGCAGCTCAATTTTATTTTAGTGATAATTTGTAATGCGGTACGAGCTGGTGGCAGGGAAGTCAGGCGCAGGAGAATGAACTTGGTAAAAAGGGAGCTGTTTAATAAACATTCAAAAAAAATCAGAAAACCAAAGTATACAAAAATAACATAAATAGTGTGCAAAACCCATCGCACACCAGAACAAATAACACACCTACATACAACAAACAATCTCTGACAAGGACATGAGGGGAAACAGAGGGTTAAATACACAACATGTAATGAATGGGATTGGAACCAGGTGTGTAGGAAGACAAGACAAAACCAATAGAAAATAAAAAATGGATCAATGATGGCTAGAAGGTCGGTGACGTCGACCGCCGAACACCACCCGAACAAGGAGAGGGACCGACTTCGGCGGAAGTCGTGACATAATTAAAATGTACGGGCGGCGGCTCATTCAAATATTTTGGGGCGTGGTTTATTCACAGCTCTTTTTGTGCAACCGTGAGTGAGGGTGTAATTCCAGTTGTTCTAAACTGTTGTGTTACGCTATTAAACATTATATATGACTAAGGCCAGTGATGTTGTCTTGTGAAAGATTCACATATGGCCTTGGGTTCATTCAGAATGATTGACTAAATCAGTAGTGAACAATAATCTCCTCAGGGACCCACAGCCATTCCAGAGCTGACACACCTGATTTAACTTAATAACACAATAATAACTGCAATGGAATTTTAACAATATAATACGGCTAGTAAACCAGAATAAAAACCACGCTACGGTTCTACAAAGAACCTTTGAGATTGAGAAAGGTCCTTTTTTGTTGCTACTGTATATAGAATATTTTTTAATGGTTCTATATGAAACCTTAGGAAAGGGTTCTTTATAGCACCATGCAGGTTCCATTTAGAACCTTATGAGCATGGTTCTTTATAGAACATTTAAAAAAAGGTTCCGATATGGTTACAACCTTTGGTTGGTTCTATAAAGAACTTTCTCAATCTAAAGGTTCTTTGTAGAACCGTACAGTTTTTTTTATTTTGGCTTACTAGCCATATTAAATTGTTAAAATTCCATCCAAAATGCCATCCAACTTAATTACTATCCTCCCCATCCTCCCCCATTCCTTTTTTCTATCCATCCAATCCACCCTCCATCCATCCATCCACCACTCCTCCATCGCTCGCCTTACCCCGGTACTCACGTCTCCTCTCGGTGACGTGCAGCAGGCCAGCGGTGTGTCCTGGAAGCCCTCCCTCCTCTTCCCCCACTGGGTGATGGTCAATTAATCCTGGACTAACATGTCCCCCGCATATTGACTCTGTACCAGTACCCCCTGTACTGTTATTACCTGCTGCTCTTTAATTTATTTGTTATTTTTTTTTGTCTTTTTTTTTTACTTATTATTTTTTACTTAATAAACACCTATATTTTCTTAATACTTTGCATTAGGTTGGTTAAGGGCTTGTAATAGCATTGCAACTGTAAGGTTAGACCTGTTATATACGGCACTGAGTGACGAATAAAAATGTAATTTGATTTGATCTCCAGATTCCCTGAGTTCATGGCGGCACATTGCCACCTCACTGACCTTGCAGCAACCAAGCGTTAGCGCAGAACACAGCAGACAGGGAGGAGAGAGGGGGATGGAGATAGTGAGAAAGAGAGGAGCGAGCGGGAACTGAAGTGTGGATGAAAAAGAGGAGAGAGTAGCAGGACAGGAGCGTTCTAAATCAATCAATCAAAATCAAATCAAAATGTTATTAGTCACAATACACATCGGTTAGCAAGATGTTAATGCATGTTAATGCGAGTGTAAGCGAAATGCTGTGCTTCTAGTTCCGACATGCAGTATACACCAACAGTAACTCTAACCCTAACAATTCCCACAAACTACTACCCTACACCACACACACAAGTGTAAAGGGATAAAGAATATGTACAGTAAAGATATATGATGAGTGGTTGGTAACATAGAACGGCATGGCAATGCAGTAGATGGGATAGAAGTCACGGTATATCACATATGAAATGAGTAGCGGTAGCGGTATTAACATAAAGTCGGCTATTTTAAAGTGAGTGGTACATGTATGTACATAAAGAATGGCCAAGACTGCAGTAAGATGATATAGAGTACAGTATATACATATGAAGATGGTAAATGTAGGGTATGTTAACTTGTATTTAAGTGGATTGTTTAGAAGTGGGCTACGTGTACAATTTTTACATAATTTCCCATCAATTCCCAATTTTTAAAGTGGCTGGAGTTGAGTCCATGATGTTGGCAGCAGGCCGCTAAATGTTTAGTGGTGGCTTGTTTAACAGTCTGATGTGCCTTGAGATATGAAGCTGTTTTTCGAGTCTCTCGGTCCCATGCTTGATGCACCTGTACTGACCTCGGCTCTGGATGATAGCCGGGGTAAACAGGCAGTGGCTTGGGGTTGTTGTCGCTTTGATACTTTATGGCTTCCTGTGACATCGGGTGGTGTAGGTTCCCTGGAGGGCAGTAGTTTGCCCCTGGTGATGCGTTCTGCAGACTCATACCCTCTGGAAAGCCTTGACGGTTTGTGGGCGGAGCAGTTGTCCCGTACCAGGCGGTGATACAGCCCGACAGGATGCTCTCGATTGTGCATCTGTAGAAGTTTGTGAGTGCTTTTGGTGACAAGCCGAATTTCTTTCACCTCCTGAGGTTGAAGAGGCGCTGCTGCGCCCTTCTTCACAACGCTGTCTGTGTGGGTGGACCAATTCAGTTTGTTCCGTGATGTGTACACCGAGGAACTTTAAACTTTCCACCTTCTCCACTACTGACCCCGTCGATGTGGAATAGGGGGTGCTCCCTCTGTTTCCCTGAAGTTCCCACAATCATCTCCTTTGTTTTTGTTGACGTTGAGTGTGAGGTATTTTTCCTGACACCACACTGCCGAGGGCCTCACCTCTCCCTGTAGGCCGTCTCGTCGTTGTTGGTAATGCAAGCCTACACTGTAGTGTCATCCGCAAAACTTGATGATGGAGTTGGAGGCGAGCATGGCCACGCAGTCGTGGGTGAACAGGGAGTACAGGAAGGGCTCAGAACGCACCTTGTGGGCGCTCCAGTGTTGAGGATCAGCGGGTGGAGATGTTGTTACCTAGCTCCTCACCACTCTGGGGGCGGCCCGTCAGGAATCCAGGACCGCATTGCACAGGGCGGGGTCGAGACCAGGGTCTCGAGCTTTGATGACGAGTTTGGGAGGTTACTATGGTGTTAAATGCTGAGTAATCGATGACAGCATTCTCACATGGGTATTCCCTTTTCCAGATGGTGTTAGGGCAGTGTGCAGTGTGGTTGCGATTGCGTCGTCTGTGGACCTATTGGGTCGGTAAGTCAAATTGGAGTGGGTCTAGGGTGTCCGTAGGGTGGAGGTGATATGGTCCTTGACTAGTCTCTCAAAGCACTTCATGATGAGGAAGTGAGTGCTACGGGCGGTAGTCGTTTAGCTCAGTTACCTTAGCTTTCTTGGGAACAGGAAACAATGGTGGCCCTCTTGAAGCATGTGGGAACAGCAGACTGGGATATAGGATTGATTGAATATGTCCGTAAACACACCAGCCAGCTGGTCTGCGCATGCTCTGAGGACGCGGCTGGGAATGCGTCTGGGCTCGCAGCCTTGCGAGGGTTAACACGTTTAAATGTTTTACTCACCTCGGCTGCAGTGAAGGAGAGCCCGCAGGTTTGGTAGGGGGCCGTGTCAGTGGCACTAGTAATTGTCCTCAAAGCGGCAAAAAAGTTGTTTGCCTTCTGGGAGCAAGACATCCTGGTCCGCGACGGGGCTGGTTTTCTTTTTGTAATCCGTGATTGACTGTAGACCCTCGTGGCCACATACCTCTTGTGTCTGAGCTGTTGAATTGCGACCGATTTTGTCTCTGTACTGAGACTTAGGCCTGTTTATTGCCTTGCGGAGAGAATAGCTACACTGTTTGTATTCGGTCCATGTTCCGGTCACCTTGCCCTGGTTAAAAGCAGTGGTTCGCCGTTTCCGTTTCACGCGAATGCCTGCCGTCAATCCACGGTTTCTGGTTGGGAATGTTTTTAATCGTTGCTGTGGTACGACATCGTCAATGCACTTCCTAATGAACTCGCTCACCCGAATCAGCATATTCATCAATATTGTTGTTGGCGCGATGCGGAACATTCCAATCCGCGGGATCGAAGCAGTCTTGAAGCGTGGATTCAGATTGGTCGCGACCAGCGCTTGAACAGACTGAGCGCGGAGCTTGTTGTTTGAGTTTCTGTTTGTAGGCTGGAATCAACAAAATGGAAGTCTGGTCAGCTTTTTCCGAAAGGGGGGGCGGGGAGGGCCTTATAAGCGTCGCGGAAATTAGTATACAATGGTCTAGTGTTTTTTCCAGCCTGGTGCACAATCGATTATGCGATGAATCTTGGGAGTTTTTTGTTTTAGATTAGCCTTGTTAAAACCCAGCTACGATGAATGCAGCCTCAGGGTGTGTGGTTTCCAGTTTAACAAAGACTCAGATAAAGTCGTTCAGGGCCACCGATGTGTTGCTTGGGGGGAATATATACGGTTGATTATGATTGGAAGAGATTCCCTTGTAGATAATGCGGGTCGACATTGATTGTGAGGAGTTCTAGATCAGGTGAACAGAATGACTTGAGTTCCTGTGTGTTGTTATGAGATACACACCACTTCTCGTTATCATAAGGCATACCCCCCCGCCCCTCTTCTTACCGGAAGAATGTTTGTTTCTGTCGGCGCGATGCATGAAGAAACCAACTGGCTGCACCGACTCCGTTAGCGTCCCTTGAGTTAGCCATGTTTCCGTGAAGCAACACGTTGCAATCCCTGATGTCTCTCTGGAATGCTACCCGTGCTCGGATTTCATCAACCTTATTGTCAGAGACTGGACATTGGCGAGTAGTATGCTAGGGAGTGGGAGCGCGATGTGCCCGTCCTCCGAAGCCTGACCACGAGACCGCCTCGTTTTCCCCTTTTTTCGGCGTCGCACAGGGTCGCCGGCTGGGATCAGATCCATTGTATTGGGTGGAAGGCAAACACTGGATCCGTTTCGGGAAAGTCATATTCCTGGTAGGAACGATGATGAGTTGACGTTAATCGTATATTCAGTAGTTCCTCCCGACTGTATGTAATGAAACCTAAGATTACCTGGGGTACCGATG
>NC_036850.1:18167671-18173023 GCF_002910315.2 Salvelinus sp. IW2-2015
GTACAACTCTAACATTTTTTATATGGTTCCCTGAGCTGGAGGGCTTTCAAAGCAACTTCTTTGGATGTCTTTATTGGGCTTTTGGTGTGTCTAAACTTACTTACACACATCTATTACACTACACGTACAGTATCTTGTTTAATTTACTCTAGTTACGCTCATTCATTCTCACAGGACCAGACGGGAAATTATAAGAGTAATAGATAGGAATCGAGGATATAGGTATATTTTTTCTATTATGTATGTTAATTTGTGTTGTATTATGGATTTTGTTTTTTTCTTAGTAATATTTTATTTACTTTATTTAGTCAATTGATATGTGTTGACGATGTGTTTGTGAGCGGTAGGTGGATAGGTCGTTGGTGAGAGATCGTTTGGTGATGGATTTATGCTAGTTAATGTGAGAAGGATGTGTCTAGGTGGTAGACTGGAATGGTCGGTATTGTGTGGAATCTTTTTATGTATTTTTTAGTAGTATGGGTGTAAGTAGATTTTTTATTTAATATTTTCTGTTTTATATAGTCTAGATGATTATCAGATTATATTATTTTTAATTTTTTTTTTTCCATGTGTAACTCTGTGTTTGTCGCACGCTGTTGCTTATCTTGGCCAGCGTTGCATTTGTAATGAGACTGTGTTCTCACAAACTAGCCTACCTGGTTAAATAAAGGTGAAAATCAAACAAATTCAGAATGTCTCCATGGCTTTGATGCAGACTGAAATATGGTCGTTTGACTGACATCCTAGTGGTGGTGATACGCTACTGCACAGTAATTTGGGTCAATAAGTTCTGCAGGATTCTAGTGCTGGTTAATATTTTTTCCGTGGGTGCAATTCAGTTAATCTAAGTCAACAGAAATGGTAGTAACTGACATTTTGGTTGTTATTAACAAATAGTAATTATATTAATAGGATATATATCATATGAGTCAATGTAGCTTGCTACACAGAGCCAGGAATCTCTTCAAGTGATACAGTTTTGTCACCGGGTGTGGGAGGAAAGAGGGTAGAAAGAACAAGTTCTGGCAGAACCAATGAGGCAATGGAGCAACATGAGAGAAGGTGCCACAGAAAGACAAAGTGAGGAGCTGAAAAACAAGGCTGATCAGTGACTTTGCGAGCAAGGAAGCTGGTCCTCATTGGGTGAGTAAGGCTGAGCAAGGGCCAGTGATAACTGTTAAATGGACAGGGCTATGGAGATTGGATCACTACAAAACCACATGAGGCCACAGGCAGAGAACAAAGAATATATCTCAAAGTAATGGCTGGATTGTCATAAAATAATGTTGTTCACAATCAAGACCCAAAGTGGAAGAAACCTGTTGATTGTGACCTCTTGACGCGTTTCCTCTAGCGCACTCATCAGGCCTTTTCATTTCCATGTTGTTTTCCATTTCCACTTGTACAGCTGGCTTATTGTCTCGTTGGTATGTATCTTAGTTAAATATCTGCTGCCTGATTTTAAATTAAGGTCGTTGGTTTTGTTATATTCGAAGCATATCTATAGAGAGATTAGATGGAAAAGTTCAATTTATATTTAACTTAAAGAGAAATATACATGTATATCAGGATCAGTTATATTGTATTTTAAGTTTTTATTAATTACGAGTGATAAGAAGAATCATTTCCAATTTCAATAAACCGAATTTTCACCACCAGTTTAAAAATTGACATTTAGACTGTAGAAAGATATGGGATCGGTCTTTTAGCACTTGTATTTCAATGCATCAATAGTAGAAATTCCACCAGACTGACGTTGAAATAGTGCAGAAGATGTTGCCACCTACGATGTCCAGATGAGGATATGATGTTAATAGCAAAGAAAAATATAGACCCTTACAGTCACTTGTACAGGAAATAAGTTCCTAACAACATTATTAATATTGGACCTACAAAGAGATTGCAAGCGCTGCAAAAGGTAGAGGTTATTTAATGTAAGAAATAACACGTAAAAAAACAAAATACTGCATATTTTCCAAGGAACGCGAAGCGAGGCGGCCATCTCTTTTCGGCGCCGGAAGTTCAGTTCTAGAGGTTAACATCCTAACTCCCTGCTGGGCTGCACTCRCCAAGCCCTCTGTTGGACATCATCATCATGCTGTCCCTCAGACTGCACAATCACTGTGGAAACATCCACGTCCTTAGGAATGGAGAAGAGCATCTTTGGCACAGATTGTGTGTGTGTGTCACACAGAGAAGGGTGTGGCATTTCAAAGGGTTGGCAAAGCAAGTTACAGACTAAACATGATGGATTCCCATTTCACCCTGGATACAAGGCTTGCTGTTGGCTATCGATTTATTTTTGCAGTGAGGGTCCAAACAAGCTGAGAGAATACAGCTCCACTTTCCCTTCTCTATAATGAGGTGGTGATACTATTTACCGTTTGCTGCTTCATTTCCCATGTCTGTTACCCCTCTCTGTATGTCACTCTGCCTCATAGTCACACAATTCATGTTTACACCACTGGAGGCTGCTGAGGGGAGGATGGCTCACAATAAAGGATGGAACGTAGCGAATGGAATGGCATCAAACACATGGAAACCATGTGTTTGATGTATTTGATACCATTCCACTCCAGCTATTACCACGGGTCCCCAATTAAGGTGCCACCAACCTCCTGTGGTTTACACCTTAAATCAATTGCCAATCATGTTTTACATGCATAGACACACACATAGTATTCAATCAAACTGTACTAGGGATTTTTCAAGGTGAATAAAAAATAGGAGCAGTCGCAAAATCAATCTGGTTTAATACAACTCTTCCAGAACAGAAGCAGATAACATATTCTAATCTCACAGCACCAATGTTCCATAAACACCCACTGAGAGGCTTGTAGGAAGTCACAAAATCAGCTGCTACAGAATTACATAGTGTCACAGAATACAATAACAGTCAGTGTCCTCTGTCCTTGTACCTCCAGTCTGGCGTCAATCACTATCAACAGATATGAGAATAATCCATAACNAGTGTCACAGAATACAATAACAGTCAGTGTCCTCTGTCCTTGTACCTCCAGTCTGGCGTCAATCACTATCAACAGATATGAGAATAATCCATAACATTCCGTGTCAGGTCTAGTGACCATCAACCCATACACAAATGAGTGTCTGAATTAGAACACTGGAAATCTTATGTGTCAGCCAGCATAAACATCTTAAATATTCCCATTACACAAAGGCACATCACAGTATGAAAGGCACATCACAGTATGTAATGCCTTGCTTCCATTATTTTGTTAGCCACCAAGTATTACTATACATGGCACATGTCAATGTTGATACTGTAAATATGTGTACTGTAAAGAATGCTCTAGAATGAGATGGATCTGCTAGGTAGTGCAGTGATAGTGACATATGAGGAAACTCATTGACTAAACCAGCTACTATACATATGTGGCTCTGGGGACTGAGGCTGTATGTGTCTTTGTCCTTAGCGGGTCAGACATAAATCCTAGATGAATGAGTGTCAGTCCTACATAGTCTAGGGTAAATGTGTCAACGAGTCAGGTAGCTAGCCTAGCCACCTAACGTGCCCCCAACCTGAGACACTTTTCAAAAGAGAGGACTGTTAATCTGTTTCTCAATGCTCTGGAATGGCTTATTGTACAATCCTACTGATCATATGAATGCAATAAACTTAACCTAGCCTACTGCAGAGATCTCTGGTATAACCAGGCCATATCAAATGAGTAACTGGATGGGGTCTTATTCACTAGGACAGTCTCTAATAGGTCAGTCAACGTGATGAATGAGCTGACACTACCTCATGCTCCTCTTGACTCAGTGTGCCCTACTGTAAATGTCTACTGACTGAGCACTCTGAGCACCATCCGTACACAGTGTGTTTAATGGAACATGGTGAACACCACCAGCCAACAGTGAAAGGACTGGAGTGTGCTGTTTGAAAGGCTGCTCTTTCAGGTTTCGGCTCACACTGCTCCTAGCAATCACGCATGACTTCCTCTGAATCAGGTTCACACGCACACACAGTGATTGCATTCACCACAATAGTTTAATCAAACTCAACATATCGGTTCAAATCAAATCAATCTTCTTTCAACAGTAAAGGCAACAGGAAGTAAGTCTCTCCACACCCTTCTCCCACCACACTGTTATTTCTCTCTTCTAACATCCATCCTTTTTCCCTTTATCACAGATAGCAATCCATCCTACAGTAAATGATGTTGCTATGATCCGTTATATCAATGTCATTAAGGTATTGTGTCTAATTGATACCATACAAATCATATCTGGTTTATCACATCTTATTAAGTACATTGTGTCAACACAGGTCACTGAAATAGCTCTACACACAACAACATCCTCCATATCTGAAAACAGCAACATCAACAAGGGTTCATCTTCCTTTCTTTCCCAACCATGTCATTACACGTGAGCGTTCAACACATATTTCATATGCATTTAGTCTAAATATACTAAGAATAGTAGGGATTCATTAACACTTTATATATTCTCCCATTCAGACCTGTAGAAACATCCACCACTATGTTATTTCCATCCTTAATGTTGGCTACGGTTTCCTCTACTCTACAGTATCATCTGCAGTCCACTGATGTGCACTGCAGGTGGGCTAATAGATTAACAGAACCCACTGATAAGATCATTAACTACACTAATATACTAATATACAGTCAAAGCTAGCAGAGTACATGACTTAACGAACATAACCATCTAGGCTGCTAGAGTATATGTCTGGGGTAAAACAGAGCACCTATTCTCAGAAACCAAGTCTGGGCTAACAGAGAATTTAAATGTGACAATAGAGTGAAAGAGGCTGGTATGATAGACTACCATGGAATAGACATAACATAGAGTCAGTCTGGAAGGACATGGTGATGGACAGTCTGGTCTAGGCTGATGGATTCTATGCTAACAGTGAATAACATAAAGCTGCACCTACCTGGGCTCCCTGCCCCTCCCTGTGCCTCCATGCAGCCGAGCCGAGAGTGCCGTGCTGTCTATCACAACAGCATGGGAGTGGGGGAGACAGACTGAGAGAGTGAGATGGAGGGAGAGAGAGAGGTATGCCAGCTCTCGTTCTCTCTTCTCTCTCTCTCTCTTCTCGTCTTTCTCTCTAGCTCTCTCTCTCTCTCCTCTTCTCTCTTTCTCTCTCTCTCTCTCTCTCTCTCTCTACTTCTCTGCTTCTCTCTGCTTCTCTCTCTGTGGGAGGCAGCATTGCAGCAGAGCGTAACTCAGTGTGTTTTCACGTCTGTAGTTGGGCAGCTGGTGAGTGTGTAAGAGAGCACGAGCAGGATGAGCACCAGACAGTGAGGAAGAGGACGACAGAGTAAAAAAGGAGTGCGCTGGAAGGCGAAAGATGCTGTGAAG
>NC_036850.1:18173450-18175536 GCF_002910315.2 Salvelinus sp. IW2-2015
CACCACATGGGTGAGAAGTATCACAGAGTCACTATGTGTGTGAGCATGTGTGTCTGTGTGTGCCAATGACTGCATATATGAATGGACGAAGTCACTGATGACATGACACCATGCATTCCTATGTGAAGACTCAATAGCCAAATGAAGTCGGTTAAGATGGCGTATCATGGAGACATAACACGCGCAGTTTGAGCTACTCCAGCTAGCTCAGTGCTGTCCCTTTTAAATGGGCTCTCGAGTGGTGCAGCGGTCTAAGGCACTACATCTCAGTGCTAAAGGCATCACTACAGACACCCTGGTTTGAATCCAGGTTGTATCACAACTGGCCGTGATTGGGAGTCCCATAGGCTGTGGCACAATTGGCCCAGCATTGTCTGGGTTTGGCCGGTGTAGGCCATCATTAAAAATAAGAATTTGTTCTGAACTGACTTGCCTGGTTAATTTTTTTTTTTTGAAGAGAAAGGCTGCAGGCTGCCATTAGCAACTAAATTATCCTTATACTTTCTTCTCTGTGTGATTTTAAAATAATCGGTTCAAGGACATACTATACATCTTGTGTGTTAAAGGCAACTATTGGTACCATGATTGTCATCCATTTTATTTATTTTTTACACGAAGATTCCCATTTTTCTGCTAACAATGCCTGCAGTACCGCAGTTGGCCTTGAACATCTGCGGCTTCAATGAGCGGGGGCAGTCGTTCTCTACTGGTGTATGCGAATGTGCATACACCTTATTAGGTAAACATCTTAACACTCCAGTTTTAAGCCTTGTCCCACAGCAGCATAAAAATAGTATGATAAGCACAGGACAACAGTACTGCCGATTAGTTTCCTGAAAATGATGGGGGACGGGGCAGAGAGAGATGACACTATACCCATTCACCTTTGGAAATGTGGATAGAGATGTAAGATCTTCATTTAATCACCCTGTTGCAGGAGAACTTCTCTGCAATGTAGGAATTATAAAACTTTTGTGTATTTGAGGTTTGAAAAGGCTTCTGAAGTTTGTAATTTCCACTTTGAAATTTCAGACTTGATTTTCCCTTACAAAAACTGTATCAATCCCTACAAAAAGGTACATTTATTATAATCCACATAATAATTCACATTTCCTTTTGCTGCAGGATTATTTTCCTGCTGTAGCTAACTGGCTCACATTAAGATCCTACATCTGTACATCACTCTCTAACATACAGTACCTTTCAAAAGTTTGGACACACCTACTCATTACTCAATCCATCTGGTTTGCGCTTAGTGGGACTATCATTTGTTTTTCAACAGGACAATGACCCAACACAGCTCTAGGCTGTGTAAGGGCTATTTGACCAAGGAGAGTGATGGAGTGCTGCATCAGATGACCTGGCCTCCACAATCACCCGACCTCAACCCAACTGAGATGGTTTGGGATGAGTTGGACTGCAGAGTGAAGGAAAAGCAGCCAACAAGTGCTCAGTATATGTGGAAACTCCTTTAAGACTGTTGGAAAAGCATTCCAGGTGAAGCTGGTTGACAGAATGCCAAGAGTGTGCAAAGCTGTCATCAAGGCAAAGGGTGGTGTCACGTTCGTCGTATGGTGGAAGAGAGGAGGACCAAGGCGCAGCGTGATACGAATACATTCTTCTATTTAATAAACGAAGAGAAACACTAAACAGACTAATTCAAAACAACAAAACGACCGTGAAGCTATAAATAACAAGTGCAGACACAGGCAAATTACATATAGACAATAACCCACGAAATACCCAATGAATATGGCTGCCTAAATATGGTTCCCAATCAGAGACAACGATTTTTATTTTTTTAAATTTATTTTACCTTTATTTAACCAGGTAGGCTAGTTGAGAACAAGTTCTCATTTGCAACTGCGACCTGGCCAAGATAAAGCATAGCAGTGTGAACAGACAACAACACAGAGTTACACATGGAGTAAACAATAAACAAATCAATAACATGGTAGAAAAAAGAAAAAAAGAGAATCTATATACAATGTGTGCAAAAGGCATGAGGAGGTAGGCAATAAATCAGATAATTACAATTTAGCAGATTAACACTGGAGTGGTAAATCATCAGATGGTCATGTGCAAG